>NC_088352.1:31047500-31347500 GCF_036884655.1 Musa acuminata AAA Group | reverse complement strand
ATACGGTAATATTTTTTACACTACATGAGTGCCTACTAATGGGATTGGGTGAAGTTGTTGGACATAACTCAATTCTTTTACAACTTGTAGTGGAGCTCTACATCCAACAAGAGTCTCTTTAAGATCATTACTGGACAATAGTCATCAACTTCTCACACCCTAGCAATCGATTATACTAGAAGTAGCCTATTAGCATATCACTTTACGAAGGAATGATACTGAAATACATATATTGTCCAAGTTTCAATGAAGAAGGCAACCAAGAAGATGAAAAAGTAGGTAGATCTAGGAAGGTGACCACGAGAGTTTAAAGTCAGTGACTTAGTGCTGGTAAAGCTCCAATTGGTATCACTTTAATTCTTTAGGCATAAAGTGTCTAAGAGATTCATGCACAAATATGAAGGGTCCTTCCCAATTATCGGTAGGGTAGACAATGTCTCCTACACATTGCAGCTATCGGTGTTACTTAATATTCACAATGTTTTTCATATGAGAAACTTAGTAGCCTATCACTTAGATCTACAAGATGCTTCCCGAAGTGTTCCAACTCAACTACCCTCCACTATAGCCTCCTTTGAAAAGTGAGTTAAAGCCTACAAGAACTTATCAATGCACTCACACCTAATGAACAGTCATTTGCTTTCTAAATTTCTTGTTATCTTCATCCTCTTTTTTCTCTCTTACACACCATATGTTTGTTGAATTGCATGTAATGCTACCCTTTCATGGGATGTTAGGAATTGTTTGCCGTTCATTTTTAGAACTAATCAATTTGCTCAATTATAGGTCTTTCGAGACACAAGCGAGGTTATAAATAAGTTGACCCTTTGCGAATGGATAATATAAGGGTGTTTCATAACTTAAGCAATTCTAACTAGGCCTATAATAGTATGAAGTTGGGGTTCGATGATTCATCGACTCAATACTATCTCTCAAATGAAAGTTTTGACAAAAGAGAGAACTACTTGTAGAAGATCATTCATAAAAACGAAAGAAAATATCCTCAATTGCTTCTAAAGCTTAAGTGCTAACTACAAGGCTTAAAGCAACAAAATTGAAAGTGGGTTAAGAGACTATTAGGTATGTAGAGCATAGGTTATCTTTAGATAATACATGGGTTCTCTTGACAAAATATGTGTCATTGTCAATATCACTCTCCTCCTCTCTCACTGCTAGAACCTTTTCCTAAGGTTTGGAGAGCAAACAATAGGCATTATAGACTTCTTATAATAGTTAGGCATAACTTGATGCTGAGCTTTGGCTTTAGAATTGAAGGAAGAAAGGGCTATGGCTAGAGGTTAGAACCCTTTTCTAAACTCCTCTTCTTTTGGATCTCGCTGCAAGTTAGAATTAGGTTAGTTGTGGGGCTTCTTGGCTACCTTTTTTTTCTTCTTCTTTCTACTACTACTAAAGATCTCTTTGGAAGCTATTAAGGATGACAACAACTCAGAATATATCCCTACATTAAGGTGGCCTTGGTAGGAAGAGGATTAATTACATATTACCCCCTATAGTTAACTATAGTTAGCATTCTAGTTCTTATACTTTAAAAAGTAGCATTGGGGTCTCTACGCTTACGAATGTGAAACATTAAATCCTAATTCTTCTTATATTGTTAATTTTATTAATGAAAAAAATTGCACATGTTGTAACGTGCATAAATGGAAAGGATAAAATTATAATTTTATTATTATGAATTATTAAATTTATATCAACTTCTTAATTGATTTCCTCTTCATCTCTTCTTTCCAACCTACTTTTCTATCGCACCCGCTCGATCCAATCTTAACAAATAATAGTGGTCTTGCTTCATTGTCTGAAATAATCCCACCCACACTATGATCCCCGCCCTCCATGGATCTCTCATCCCTCCAATCTCATGCTTCCTCATCCTCCTTTGCTAGTGCCTATTGCCCCCTACATGGAACCTAGCTTCAACCCCGCTTATACTACTCGCCCCCTCCTCCCACACCCCGCACACCCCTATGGCAGAGGTGACCATTGCTAGATCCTCTCTGCTGGCCTCTTGATCCTTCCCTTCCTCTTCTACCTCTTTGTCATCACCGATCGACCACAATCACCTCTCCTCCCACTTCAATGCCCTTTGACCCAAGGGGTTTAGCTTTGTAATCAAAGTTAGCCTATTTGGATCCTTGATCTACATCTTCGAATCCCTCAATGAGGGGAGGATCCCTTTCATTGGCTTCGATGCAAGGGGTCGGTGAAGCCCAGGTTGGGTGCGTTCACTGCAGCCACGGAGGAGGTTGGTGAGTCGATTCTAAAGCTTATGGATTTTGCCAAGGAGAGGGTGCTAAGGGTGAAGTGGAGGATGACAAAGATGAAGCTGATTGTTAATAGTAGGCGTGGCGATGAGTAGGGTGCGATGGGCGAGTGGTGGGTTAGCAGGTGCAGCAAATGAGTGGGGTGTGGTGGGTGAGCGGGGTTCAGTGGGTGAGTAGTGGGTGAGAAGGTGCTGTGATCGAGGGGTGGGCAAGCAAGGTTCGGTAGGCGAGTAGGGGTGACAATCGAGCTAGTGCGGCGAGCGAGCGAGGTGCAGCGGGCGAGCGGGTGTGACAGGCAAGTAATGGTCGAGCGGTGCAGGTGCGGTGGTGGGCAAGTATAGTGCAGCGATCAAGCAATGCAGGTGCAACGGTTGAGCAGGTGCAACGAGTGAGAGTAGATTGGAAAGAGGAGAGGAAGAGGAAATCAATTAGAGCGAGAAGGTGATATAAATTTAATAATTTAAAACATAATAAAATTATATTTTTATCCTTTTCATTAGCACGTAACAACACATGTAATTTTTTTCATCGATGTAGTTAACGACGTAAGAAGAATTGGAGTTAAATATTTCACTATCGTAATTGTAGGGACCCGAATGCTACTTTTTAAAATATAGATATCGGGATGCTAATCATAGCTAACGATAGGAAGAAGGGTTGCCTAGCTTAGGGTGCTTCGAAAAAAGGGTCATAGTAGGAAAAAGCTATTAAGGATGCAACCTCTTCCTCTCTTTCTCTCCTCTCTTCTTAGCTTAAGGCCACTTTGGCTTCTTAAGATGGGTCATGGCTTGGATGCTTGAAGGGGGTTGCAACCCATTCGATTTATATGATTGCTGAGGCTTTCTCCTTAATACCTTGCAACCATACGAGGCTTATATTGGAGGTTTTCCTACTCGGCTAAGGAATGCCTTATTCCAAGTACTACTAGAATTAAGATTGAGCAGACTTGGAGATGTTTTAGATGGGGCTTTCCTCTTTTATAATTGAAGTAGGGGTGGAGTATTAGATAGATTAGGACTTTGGAGAGTCATAATGTAGCTAAGACTTGGAGAGTGCCTATAGGACTTAAAAGAGTCTTAATACATTTTGGACTTGGAGTTGACTTGAATATGGTCTTGAGCTTGACATTGAGTTGGTCTTGGTTTAGTTTGATCATGATCAAATTGAAGTTTGACTTGAACTATGTTAGATCGTGTTCATGAGATGTGAGGCCACTAATACCGCACCCATATGGTAGGTAGGGAGGTGAACATGTGTAAGCATATACCAGTATAAATACAAATGATGATCTATAGGCATATGGATGTGTATATAAATTTTGGATAATATATACATGTGATTTTGTGGTCAATGTGTTTATAACATGTATATACAGTTGTTAGAATCTTATTATGTATAGGTGAAGTCATGTCATTTTGCTTAACAAGTAAATATATTTTAAATTGCCAACTTTTTTGCTATATTATTATTGATAGCAGAAGTAAATTTAATGGTGACATCCTATTCTAATCATTCATATATAATATGAATAAAATTAGGAATAGGTTGTTACACGAGATGACTTCATCCCATCGATAAAGGCATGGATGAGCTCCTAATAATGAGGCTTGGACACTTGACGGCCCTCCATATTGAACTTTGCGACATAAGATGCAAAACATTCATCTGCACCTTGCAAAATGACAATGAGAGCTATTGTGGTTATCTTTGGGTGATGAGTAGTAATAAAATGGAGTTCGAATATCATCATGAGTATTGGAAAGGATGCAATGGAAGCCGCTAGCAGTTTGGAATACCATTCTCTAGCATTTTCCTATAAGGTGGTGGGAAAAAGAGAACCGCATGAGTTTTTGAGTAAGGGGGGATTGTCCGTAGTGATCAACTTGGGCTAGTTGATTCCCCATATGTATTTCATGCCTTGTGTGTTCGAGGCATCAATCCATTTGTCGAAGTTGTGGTTACATGGTTGGACCCTTATCGGATGAGTGATTCTCATGTTCTTGATGGTTCGATTTGAGATGGCCGATTTAAGATTGTGGGTGACAAACGAAGTTGCAGACAATGGTCAAGGCTGTAGATGACAAAAAGTCGCAGATGATGGTTGAGCCCATGAATGCAATGTCAAGCGAAGCCACATACAAAGCTATGAACATGACATCGAGCAAAGTCGCGGACGAAGCCACAAATGAACTGTCAACAAGCAAAGCCGTGGACGTGATACCGAGCGAGGCTGCAGACATGATGCTAAGCAATGCCCACATTCAATGTCATATGGATTTCATGAAATGTCATATTCAATGTCAAGCATCTATCCAAAGATTCAGGCATCTTTTCATGATATCTTTAGCCTAGGCAACCTTTGATTTTTCTACACCTTTTCATGGTACCTTTCTATAATACAAGAGAATTCTAAATTAAGTTTAATTATAAACATGAATCTGTAAGTGTATAGGACTCGAACTCTACCACTGATGTGATTCCAAATTCGAGCCATATGTTCAAGCATAGGATAAGTCAATCCCTATTCAAGCATAACATTGGCATGACAAAGACGGTGGTGCACACAAGCCGTCGAGTATGTTGGGGTTCTCTTGGTCGCAAGAGTAGCAGTTTAATTTAATTGTTGATGTTCTTCTTCAAGTAATAGCGAATATGCTCGGTTGGCTAAAGGAGGTGTGCTCGTCGATAAGATCTATCTATCTACAAACAAATGAGACCCTGGAATTGAAGGATCACTTTTGCCACACCACACGTACATGTGGGTATTTATGTATGTATATATGTACTTTGTATAATACAATGAAGCAGAAATTGTGAGATGATAGCTAAAGCTATAATACCGCGATCTGAATGATATAGTGTCATTCACTCAACGTGTGAATTTATGCAAGGAGGTGACCAGATCTCCATATTTATTATTGCATTCCTTAATTACAAAAGTGAACAAATAAGATTTTATTTACATATACATGGTAGTATAGTAAAGTGAAAATCAATTATATGTATCATTCTTAATATGCTTTTATGAAAATGGTAGTAAGTTATTCATATAAGATATATTGTATATAATCCTTCTTGACAATATGAGACTCCAACAATACAGCTAATGCAATCCAAATTTGAGTCACTTCTTTAATTAAATCGTAGGAGACACGATCCCTATTTAAGCACAACAATTGATACGATCGACAGAATTGGCCCAAGCACAGGACCAGGCGAAATGCAATGTACACCCCCAGGGTTTAGACATCCGTCTTCTATTTCTAACCAAGTAAGTCTTCTCTCTTTTTTCTTCCTTCTCTCAGTTTCTATTAATTTCCATATGAATTACTATTTCACGTCCTCGAAGCTATTGTAAATGTTTGTCGAATATGCACTTTCTTTTCCAACTTCCTCCTCAACTACGTTAGTATAGAGTAGACTAGTTTTTATATTCTTCGCTATCCTGAAGTGTGTGTGGATTAATAGCAGATTTGCCAAGGAGCAACAGAGTAAGAAGAAGAGAATGCAGGGGGATAAGGCTGTCACTAGGAGCATTCCTATCGATATTGTGGAGTCGGTGTTAATGCGTATGAATCCCAAGGATGCTGTGCGCCTGAGCACCACATGTAAGAAATGGCGAGCCACAGCCCCTCGATACGACCCAACCATGAGCAAGATCCCATGGTTGTTGATCATTGCCGATGATTTCTACACCCTACAAAGCATAATAGACGAGAACATGTCGTTTAAGATCGAGATCCCTAGTTTTTTTCGTGGAAGAAAGTTCAACGGTGATGCCTCACATGGTTGGCTTGTGTTGAGGTCCAAACAAAGTGACATAGTCTCTCTATTGAATCCTTTCTCTCGGGCACGGTTGGACCTCCCTGCACTCGAGCGTCCAGGTCCATTTTTCCTTCACATGTCATCGCCTCCGACGAATCCTGATTGCATCCTCCTCCTAGTTGATGCTAAGAATCTCTACATTTGGAGGCCAGGAGACAAATCATGGAACATGGAGAAAAATGTGAATGCTAGATATTATAAATCAATCATCAGCATCCAAGACCAATTCTATGCTATAGTTGACCCTGACTTTGAGTTAGTGACTTTCCAAGTCCTTCCTCTACGGGTCAAAAAATTGGATGTGCCGCCTCCCATAGATATCGATAACTTGATGGCGTACGATTTGACCTTAGTTGAATCTTGCGGAAAGATATTGTTGGTATGCATTCATTCGTCTTTATTTTTTACGGCTGACCGTGATAACTTAAAGGAGCTTAATGTCATGTTATTTCAACTGGACTTAAAGAATGAGATTTGGATCAAGATGGAGAGCTTGGGTGATCAAACATTATTCTTAAAAAATAAGAATAATCAAACCATATCAATCTCGGCTCCTGAAGCCAAATGTTGTGGCAACTCTATATATTTCATTAACAATTGGTCACGAGATGTTTACTTCATAGAAAAACATAGCATCCGCACAGTATCCAGAGGATCATATTCTATTAACAGGCGGTTATGGATCACTCCAAATTTGATTTGAGAAAGAAAAACACAGAAAGCAGGAGAACTATATTAGTTTGATATAGTCACGGTTCAACTTTAAAGCTTCAATTTCTTGCGAAGGATAACTGTGTTTCATCGATGGAGCTTTAATTTTTTTGTAAAGATTTCATGTATATATTATGGTCAAATTTCTGATGTGTACACGTGTGCAAATATAAAATCATCAATTAATGTCGACGATTCTTATATTAAAGAATTAATAACAAAACATAAACATAAGATTTGTTTGGTCTAACACTCTTTCTCTGTATCCATGAAGAAAAAAACATTCAAATTGTTTGAGAATTTTCTAATTATGTGTGTGCTGTGATGTGGTGGATATGGTGGAATTCTCTGAGGTGGCCAACTTGTAAGGAGTGGCAGTACAACGTTCTCATCAAATGGTTCACACATCTCGGGCAAAATGTACCCGAGATGTGAGTCGAGAAATTTGATCGATGCTAAGATACCTGTTATAGTGAAAGTATCAAGCAAAATGTGCTCAAGGCATGTGAATCGAGAACTTCAAGCCACGCTAGTTGTCCACTACGACGGAGGCATCGAGCAAAACAAGCCCGAGATATGCAAGCCAAAAAACTCGACCCATGCTAGATGTTCGCTACAATGTAGGCATCGAGCAAAATGTGACCGAGATATGTGAGTCAAGAAATCCGACCTACTCCAACATACCCGCTATGGCAGAAGCATCGGGAAAAATATGCCCGAGGCATACAAGTCAGGAAACTCGACCCATGCTAAATATTCACTACGATGGAGGCATCAGACAAAATATGCTTGAGATGTATGATTTAGGAAATCCAACCCACGCTAGATATCCACTTCGATTGGGACATCAAGTAAAATATGCCCGAGATGTGTGAATTAGGAAATCCAAGCCACACTAACATATCCGTTATGACGGATGCATCGGACAAAATGTGCATGAGGAGTATGAGTCGAGAAACTCAACCCATGCCAAATGTCTACTATGATGGAAATATCAGCAAAATATGCTTAAGATGTGTGAATCAAAAAACCCAACTCATGTTGGATGTGAGTCGGGCTGGATGTCCACTACGATGGATATATTGGACAAAATATGCTTGAGATGTGCAAGTCGAGAAACATGATTGACGCCAGATGGCTGCTATGTTGGAGGCATCATGTAAAATATGCCCGATATGTGCGAGTCAAGAAATCCGACCCACACCAAGATACTCGCTATCGTGGAGGCATCGAGCAAAATGTGCACAAGACATGTGAGTTAGAAAATTCGACCCACACTAAGATACCTGCTACGATGGAGGCATCGAGCAAAATATACCCGAGATATATGAGTCGAGAAACTCAACCTACACCAGATGTCCACTATGACAAAGGCATCAAGGAAAATATGTCTAAGGCACTTAAGTCGAGAAACTTGACCCACACCCAATGTTAGAAAACTTGACGCTCCAAAGAAGGAAAAGGGTTTTATTCCTATACAATTAAAACCTACTTTGATCTAGACAATAATTATAAAGCTAATCAAATGTGGTCCGGCATGTAATTGGTTCATCGACGCTTCGTTCGATTCTTCAGCGCATCGTCCTCTCTTACGGCCTATTGCCCAATCGGTTAGTGGACCTCAGCAACTCTGATTTTCTTGGTGTAATTTTCACTCTTCTTAGCTTGATGCCCGAACTCATGGCCTAAAGCCTTCTGTCGATACGTCGACCGATCCTTCGGCTTGACGTCTAATCTTCTGACATGTTCCACTCCGACACAACATGATTCTTCCTACTTTTAATTATCTCTCCCTAACCAAAGCTTCCTGCGTCACTCAAAATACTGATAAGATAAACACTATCAATTAGTTTCATCATCAAAATCAGAGATTCAATAATGTTTTGAGCAAACAATTTGAGGTGTGAACTCTTAAGAGAGTATATAATTCCCTTTGGGCAAGACACCCAACAATTTGAGATGTGAACTCTTAAGAGAGTATATAATTCCTTTTGGGCAAGACACCCAAGCATTCACCTAACATTAGCTCTCATGGAGAGGGTCTTCTATTGGATGAATATATGGACTAATATGGAGGAATATGTTTAGACATACCTTATTTGCCAGATAAGACAGAGTAGTAGAAGCCAATGGGATATTTGAAACCATGTGAGAGCATTTCTTTGGACTTCATATCAAACTTATCGATGGTAGGGGGACTTGGATCAATACTCATAGTGATCGATTAGTTTTCAAAGCATGCAACATTAATTGTTGCACCCCTATATTGCTCAATAGAGGAGGCTACCAAGTTGGTAATGAAGAATGTGGTGAAGTATTAGGAAGTTCTGCATAATATCACTAGTGATTGAGATGCACAATTCATTGGATGGTTCTATACTGAGCAGTTTAAATTACTATATTCTAAGTTCTACTTCTTTATAAGCCTCCACCCCCATACGGTAATATTTTTTACACTACATGAGTGCCTACTAATGGGATTGGGTGAAGTTGTTGGACATAACTCAATTCTTTTACAACTTGTAGTGGAGCTCTACATCCAACAAGAGTCTCTTTAAGATCATTACTGGACAATAGTCATCAACTTCTCACACCCTAGCAATCGATTATACTAGAAGTAGCCTATTAGCATATCACTTTACGAAGGAATGATACTGAAATACATATATTGTCCAAGTTTCAATGAAGAAGGCAACCAAGAAGATGAAAAAGTAGGTAGATCTAGGAAGGTGACCACGAGAGTTTAAAGTCAGTGACTTAGTGCTGGTAAAGCTCCAATTGGTATCACTTTAATTCTTTAGGCATAAAGTGTCTAAGAGATTCATGCACAAATATGAAGGGTCCTTCCCAATTATCGGTAGGGTAGACAATGTCTCCTACACATTGCAGCTATCGGTGTTACTTAATATTCACAATGTTTTTCATATGAGAAACTTAGTAGCCTATCACTTAGATCTACAAGATGCTTCCCGAAGTGTTCCAACTCAACTACCCTCCACTATAGCCTCCTTTGAAAAGTGAGTTAAAGCCTACAAGAACTTATCAATGCACTCACACCTAATGAACAGTCATTTGCTTTCTAAATTTCTTGTTATCTTCATCCTCTTTTTTCTCTCTTACACACCATATGTTTGTTGAATTGCATGTAATGCTACCCTTTCATGGGATGTTAGGAATTGTTTGCCGTTCATTTTTAGAACTAATCAATTTGCTCAATTATAGGTCTTTCGAGACACAAGCGAGGTTATAAATAAGTTGACCCTTTGCGAATGGATAATATAAGGGTGTTTCATAACTTAAGCAATTCTAACTAGGCCTATAATAGTATGAAGTTGGGGTTCGATGATTCATCGACTCAATACTATCTCTCAAATGAAAGTTTTGACAAAAGAGAGAACTACTTGTAGAAGATCATTCATAAAAACGAAAGAAAATATCCTCAATTGCTTCTAAAGCTTAAGTGCTAACTACAAGGCTTAAAGCAACAAAATTGAAAGTGGGTTAAGAGACTATTAGGTATGTAGAGCATAGGTTATCTTTAGATAATACATGGGTTCTCTTGACAAAATATGTGTCATTGTCAATATCACTCTCCTCCTCTCTCACTGCTAGAACCTTTTCCTAAGGTTTGGAGAGCAAACAATAGGCATTATAGACTTCTTATAATAGTTAGGCATAACTTGATGCTGAGCTTTGGCTTTAGAATTGAAGGAAGAAAGGGCTATGGCTAGAGGTTAGAACCCTTTTCTAAACTCCTCTTCTTTTGGATCTCGCTGCAAGTTAGAATTAGGTTAGTTGTGGGGCTTCTTGGCTACCTTTTTTTTCTTCTTCTTTCTACTACTACTAAAGATCTCTTTGGAAGCTATTAAGGATGACAACAACTCAGAATATATCCCTACATTAAGGTGGCCTTGGTAGGAAGAGGATTAATTACATATTACCCCCTATAGTTAACTATAGTTAGCATTCTAGTTCTTATACTTTAAAAAGTAGCATTGGGGTCTCTACGCTTACGAATGTGAAACATTAAATCCTAATTCTTCTTATATTGTTAATTTTATTAATGAAAAAAATTGCACATGTTGTAACGTGCATGAATGGAAAGGATAAAATTATAATTTTATTATTATGAATTATTAAATTTATATCAACTTCTTAATTGATTTCCTCTTCATCTCTTCTTTCCAACCTACTTTTCTATCGCACCCGCTCGATCCAATCTTAACAAATAATAGTGGTCTTGCTTCATTGTCTGAAATAATCCCACCCACACTATGATCCCCGCCCTCCATGGATCTCTCATCCCTCCAATCTCATGCTTCCTCATCCTCCTTTGCTAGTGCCTATTGCCCCCTACATGGAACCTAGCTTCAACCCCGCTTATACTACTCGCCCCCTCCTCCCACACCCCGCACACCCCTATGGCAGAGGTGACCATTGCTAGATCCTCTCTGCTGGCCTCTTGATCCTTCCCTTCCTCTTCTACCTCTTTGTCATCACCGATCGACCACAATCACCTCTCCTCCCACTTCAATGCCCTTTGACCCAAGGGGTTTAGCTTTGTAATCAAAGTTAGCCTATTTGGATCCTTGATCTACATCTTCGAATCCCTCAATGAGGGGAGGATCCCTTTCATTGGCTTCGATGCAAGGGGTCGGTGAAGCCCAGGTTGGGTGCGTTCACTGCAGCCACGGAGGAGGTTGGTGAGTCGATTCTAAAGCTTATGGATTTTGCCAAGGAGAGGGTGCTAAGGGTGAAGTGGAGGATGACAAAGATGAAGCTGATTGTTAATAGTAGGCGTGGCGATGAGTAGGGTGCGATGGGCGAGTGGTGGGTTAGCAGGTGCAGCAAATGAGTGGGGTGTGGTGGGTGAGCGGGGTTCAGTGGGTGAGTAGTGGGTGAGAAGGTGCTGTGATCGAGGGGTGGGCAAGCAAGGTTCGGTAGGCGAGTAGGGGTGACAATCGAGCTAGTGCGGCGAGCGAGCGAGGTGCAGCGGGCGAGCGGGTGTGACAGGCAAGTAATGGTCGAGCGGTGCAGGTGCGGTGGTGGGCAAGTATAGTGCAGCGATCAAGCAATGCAGGTGCAACGGTTGAGCAGGTGCAACGAGTGAGAGTAGATTGGAAAGAGGAGAGGAAGAGGAAATCAATTAGAGCGAGAAGGTGATATAAATTTAATAATTTAAAACATAATAAAATTATATTTTTATCCTTTTCATTAGCACGTAACAACACATGTAATTTTTTTCATCGATGTAGTTAACGACGTAAGAAGAATTGGAGTTAAATATTTCACTATCGTAATTGTAGGGACCCGAATGCTACTTTTTAAAATATAGATATCGGGATGCTAATCATAGCTAACGATAGGAAGAAGGGTTGCCTAGCTTAGGGTGCTTCGAAAAAAGGGTCATAGTAGGAAAAAGCTATTAAGGATGCAACCTCTTCCTCTCTTTCTCTCCTCTCTTCTTAGCTTAAGGCCACTTTGGCTTCTTAAGATGGGTCATGGCTTGGATGCTTGAAGGGGGTTGCAACCCATTCGATTTATATGATTGCTGAGGCTTTCTCCTTAATACCTTGCAACCATACGAGGCTTATATTGGAGGTTTTCCTACTCGGCTAAGGAATGCCTTATTCCAAGTACTACTAGAATTAAGATTGAGCAGACTTGGAGATGTTTTAGATGGGGCTTTCCTCTTTTATAATTGAAGTAGGGGTGGAGTATTAGATAGATTAGGACTTTGGAGAGTCATAATGTAGCTAAGACTTGGAGAGTGCCTATAGGACTTAAAAGAGTCTTAATACATTTTGGACTTGGAGTTGACTTGAATATGGTCTTGAGCTTGACATTGAGTTGGTCTTGGTTTAGTTTGATCATGATCAAATTGAAGTTTGACTTGAACTATGTTAGATCGTGTTCATGAGATGTGAGGCCACTAATACCGCACCCATATGGTAGGTAGGGAGGTGAACATGTGTAAGCATATACCAGTATAAATACAAATGATGATCTATAGGCATATGGATGTGTATATAAATTTTGGATAATATATACATGTGATTTTGTGGTCAATGTGTTTATAACATGTATATACAGTTGTTAGAATCTTATTATGTATAGGTGAAGTCATGTCATTTTGCTTAACAAGTAAATATATTTTAAATTGCCAACTTTTTTGCTATATTATTATTGATAGCAGAAGTAAATTTAATGGTGACATCCTATTCTAATCATTCATATATAATATGAATAAAATTAGGAATAGGTTGTTACACGAGATGACTTCATCCCATCGATAAAGGCATGGATGAGCTCCTAATAATGAGGCTTGGACACTTGACGGCCCTCCATATTGAACTTTGCGACATAAGATGCAAAACATTCATCTGCACCTTGCAAAATGACAATGAGAGCTATTGTGGTTATCTTTGGGTGATGAGTAGTAATAAAATGGAGTTCGAATATCATCATGAGTATTGGAAAGGATGCAATGGAAGCCGCTAGCAGTTTGGAATACCATTCTCTAGCATTTTCCTATAAGGTGGTGGGAAAAAGAGAACCGCATGAGTTTTTGAGTAAGGGGGGATTGTCCGTAGTGATCAACTTGGGCTAGTTGATTCCCCATATGTATTTCATGCCTTGTGTGTTCGAGGCATCAATCCATTTGTCGAAGTTGTGGTTACATGGTTGGACCCTTATCGGATGAGTGATTCTCATGTTCTTGATGGTTCGATTTGAGATGGCCGATTTAAGATTGTGGGTGACAAACGAAGTTGCAGACAATGGTCAAGGCTGTAGATGACAAAAAGTCGCAGATGATGGTTGAGCCCATGAATGCAATGTCAAGCGAAGCCACATACAAAGCTATGAACATGACATCGAGCAAAGTCGCGGACGAAGCCACAAATGAACTGTCAACAAGCAAAGCCGTGGACGTGATACCGAGCGAGGCTGCAGACATGATGCTAAGCAATGCCCACATTCAATGTCATATGGATTTCATGAAATGTCATATTCAATGTCAAGCATCTATCCAAAGATTCAGGCATCTTTTCATGATATCTTTAGCCTAGGCAACCTTTGA
Organism: Musa acuminata AAA Group; assembly: GCF_036884655.1. Lineage (NCBI taxonomy): Eukaryota > Viridiplantae > Streptophyta > Magnoliopsida > Zingiberales > Musaceae > Musa > Musa acuminata. Next base: position 31,333,601 of record NC_088352.1, on the reverse strand, counting down.
TTTTTCTACACCTTTTCATGGTACCTTTCTATAATACAAGAGAATTCTAAATTAAGTTTAATTATAAACATGAAAAGGTGTATAGGACTCGAACTCTACCACTGATGTGATTCCAAATTTGAGTCACATGTTGAATCATAGGATAAGTCAATCCCTATTCAAGCATAACATTGGCATGACAAAGACGGTGCACACAGGCCGTCGTGTATGTTGGGGTTCTCTTGGTCGCAAGTGTAGCAATTTAATTTAATTTTTGACATTCCTCTTGAAGTAATAGCGAATATGTTCGGTTGGCTAAAGGAGGTGTGTTCGTCAATAAAATTTATTTATAAACGAATGAGACCTTGAATGATCACTTTTGCCGCACCACATATATGTATGTTATATAATATAATGAAGCAATGATGTAGTGTCATCCAATCAAAGATACCGCGGTTGGCTAAAGCTATGATACCGCGATAAAAGATAGAATGACAAAAATATATGAATGATATAGTGTCATCCAATCAAGATGTGAATTTATACAAGGAGGTAACCAGATCTCCATAATTTATTATTACATTCCTTAATTACAAAAATGAAAAAATAAGATTTTTTTTACATATACATGGTAGTATAGTAAAGTGAAAACCAATTATATGGATCATTCTTAATATGCTTTTATGAAAATGGTAGTAAGTTATTCATATAAGACATATTCTATAAAATCCTTCTTGACAATATGAGACTCCAACAATACAGCTAATGCAATCCAAATTTGAGTCACTTCTTTGACCATAGGATACATCGATCCCTATTTAAGCACAACAATTGATACGATCGACAGAAATGGCCCAAGCACAGGACCAGGCGAAATGCAATGTACACCCCCAGGGTTAAGACATCCTTCTTCTGTTTCTAACCAAGTAAGTCTTCTCTCTTTTTTCTTCCTTCTCTCAGTTTCTATTAATTTTCATATGAATTACTATTTCACGTCCTCGAAGCTATTATAAATGTTTGTCGAATATGCACTTTCGTTTCCAACTTCCTCTTCGACTACGTTAGTATAGAGTAGACTAGTTTTTATATTCTTCGTTATCCTGAAGTGTGCGTGGATTAATAGCAGATTTATGAAGAAGCAACGGAGTGAGAAGAAGATAATACAGGGGGATAAGGCTGTCACTAGGAGCATTCCTATCGACATTGTGGAGTCGGTGTTAATGCATATGAATCCCAAGGATGCTGTGCGCCTTAGCACCACATGTAAGAAGTGGCGAGCCACAGCCCCTCGATACGACCCAACCATGAGCAAGATCCCATGGTTGTTAACCATTGCCAATGATTTCTACACCCTACAAAGCATAGTGGATGAGAACATGTCGTTTAAGATCGAGATCCCTAGTTTTTTTCGTGGAAGAAAGTTCATCAGTGACGCCTCACATGGTTGGCTTGTGTTGAGGTCCAAACAAAGTAACATAGTCTCTCTATTGAATCCTTTCTCTCGGGCACGGTTGGACCTCCCTGCACTCAAGCGTCCAAGTCCATTTTTCCTTCATATGTCATCGCCACCGACGAATCCTGCTTGCATCCTCCTCCTTGTTGATGCTAGGAATCTCTACATTTGGAGGTCAGGAGACAAATCATGGAACATAGAGAAAAATGCGAATGCTAGATATTACACATCAACCATCAGCTTCCAAGAGCAATTCTATGCTATAGTTTGCCCTGACAATCATTTAGTGACTTTCCAAGTCCTTCCTCTACGGGTCAAAAAATTGGACGTGCCACCTCCCGTAGATATCCATAACATGATGATGTATGATATGACCTTAGTTGAATCTTGCGGAAAGATATTGTTGGTTTGCATTCATTTGTCTTTTTTTTTTAGGGCTGACCGTGATAACCTCCTGTTTCAACGTGATATCCATGACACAACGGAGCTTGATGTCATGTTATTTCAACTGGACTTAAAGAATGAGATTTGGATCAAGATCGAGAGCTTGGGTGATCAAACATTTTTCCTGAAAAATAAGAATAATCAAACCATATCAATCTCGGCTCGTGAAGCCAAATGTTGTGGCAAGTCTATATATCTCATTAACCATTGGTCACGAGATGTTTACTTCATAGAAAAAAATAGCATCCGCACAGTATCCAGAGGATCATATTCTATTAACAGTCGGTTATGGATCACTCCAAATTTGATTTGAGAAAGAAAGACACAAAAAGCAGGAGAACTATATTAGTTTGATATAGTCACTGTTCAACTTTAAAGCTTCAATTTCTTGCGAAGGATAACTGTGTTTCATCGATGGAGTTTTAATTTTTTGTAGAGATTTCATGTATATATTATGGTCTAATTTCTGACGTGTACACGTGTGCAAATATAAAATCATCAATTAATGTCGACGATTCTTATATTAAAGAATTAATAACAAAACATAAACATAAGATTTGTTTGGTCTAACACTCTTTCTCTGTATCCATGAAGAAAAAAACATTCAAATTGTTTGAGAATTTTCTAATTATGTGTGTGCTGTGATGTGGTGGATATGGTGGAATTCTCTGAGGTGTGTCAGCGCCAACTTGTAAGGAGTAGCAGTACAACGTTCTCATCTAATGGTTCAGACTCTTAGTTTCCGTCTATTCTCGATTAGAGGTGTGACCTATGTAATTGATTCATGTGAACGCAGAGCATGAACACTATTGTTGTATTGTCTTTTTAATAGTGGTAGATCTTCCAGGAGTTCTGATGGACAACGATAGATCTTATGTCATAATGTTGATGCTATCACTAGATTTTGTTTCTGGTGGTGTCAGAAATAGTCGCCAATCCAATGTGACGAAGTCATTCCAACGTAGCTGGTTTCCTAAATGTTGTCGCATCTAATATCTAGATGCCCTTCTAGCACGAAGTATCATGCAAAATTAGATCAGGTTCACTGCTCGAAAAGACCCCTTCATTGCGCAGAGATCTTTAGAAAATAAGATTAGTTCGTAGAATTCAGACGTGTGTGCGTACCTCTTCATCGAATCCATCTTCGATGCGGTATTTGATTTTTAGAAGCCTTGTCACAGTGATTTTTTATACGGTGGGAATAATTAAATAAAGTTAGTTGTTTAATATGAAGGATGGGGAGCATACCAGGTGTTACACCCAGTGGGTAAGAAATTTTTTTTAATATATATATATATATATATATAAGATTCGTTACTATGGGAGACGAAGGCCCGCCACGACGAAAGCCAAGATCCGCAATGGCGAGAGACAGGCTCGCCGTGACTAAAACCCAAAATCTGTTATGGTGGGAGACGAAAGCCCACCACAACGTAAGCTCAAGATCCACTACGGCGGGAGACAAAAGCTTAACATGGCGAAAGCCTAAGATCTACTACAACAGGAGATGAAGGCTCACTACGGCAAAGGTATCGGGCAAAATGTGCTCGAGATGTGTGAGTTGAAAAATCTAACCTATGCCGAGGTACCCATTACGATGGAGGTATCCGGTATAATATGCTCGAGATGTGTTAGTTGAAAATTTTGACCTATGCTAAGGTACCCACTACAATAGAAGCATTGGGCAAAATGTGCCCGAGACGTGTGAGTTGAAAAACTTGACCTTCGCCAATTGTACGCTATGACGAAGGCATATGGTAAAATATACCCGAGATGTGTGAGTCAGAAAATCTGACCCATGCTTAGATACCTACTATGGTAGAGGTATCGAACAAAATGTGCTCAAGATATATGAGTCGAAAAATCTGACCCGCACTAAGGTATTTGCTATAGCAGAGGCATTAAGCAAAATATGCTCAAGGCATATGAGTTGGGAACCTCAACCCATGTTAGATGTCCATTATGGTAGAGGCACTAGGAAAAATGTGCTCAAGATATGTGAGTTAGAAAACTCGACCCACACCAAATGTTTGCTATGACGAAGGCATCGGACAAAATGTGCCCAAGATGTGCAAATCGAGAAATCTGACATGTACCAAGATACCCACTATAATGGAAGCATCGAGCAAAATATGCCCAAAGCATATGAGTCAGGAAACTTGACCTATACCAGATATTCACCGGTGGAGGCATCGAAAAATGTGCTTGAGATGTGAGTCAAAATCCGACCCATGCCAAGATACCCACTACGACAGAGGCATTAGACAAAATGTGCCCGAGAAGTGTGACCCACAAGAAATCTGATCCAAACCAAGATATCCACTACGACAGAGGCATCGGGCAAAATGTATTTGAGGTTTGTGAGTAGAGAAACTTGACCCATGCTAGATGTTCACTATGATAGAGATATTAGGCAAAATATGCCCGAGATGTGCAAGTCGAGAAACTTGACTGACGCCAGATGGCTGCTACGATGGAGGCATCATATAAAATATGCCCAAGATGTGTGAGTCAGGAAATCTGACCAACGCCAAGATACTCGCTATCGTGGAGGTATCGAGCAAAATGTGCACAAGACATGTGAGTTGGAAAATTCAACCCACGCTAAGATACCCGCTACGATGGAGGCATCGAGCAAAATATACCCGAGATATGTGAGTCGAGAAACTCAACCTACACCAGATGTCCACTACGGTAGAGGCATCAAGCAAAATGTGTTCAAGACACTTAAGTCAGGAAACTTGACCCACACCCAATGTTAGAAAATTCGACGCTCTCAAGAAGAAAAACCCAACTAGGAAAAGGAAACCCCAACCGATTGAATGGCCGAGCGACATGACTCGAACCCCTTTGTAAGCACCTTGAAGCATGCCTTCAAGGAGAAGACAAATGATAGGGAATATTATGACATCATTCACAACCTACAAGCCAGCCACTATAGAGGAGCTAACATAGAAGACACAAGCCTCAGGTTATCCCCTCCATGACCGACAGTAGGGCAGCAACCTATCTACCACTATGGATTGCAACTTACTAGAGGCGATAGGGCCCTATTGCTAAGGGTATTTGTCCCTAGGCAATCGAGTCGACCTGGACTCCCCTGGTCGGCCCCTATGGGTGACAACCCATAGGGAGCTATCTGACTCAACCCTGTTAACTGTTAGGGCTGGCAGGCAACACCCCCTTTGTCATCGTTTGCTTGTGACATGCCATTGGGGGTCGTATGGACCAATCGCCCATATAAATGAGTCATAAAAGGACATACAAATCCATTATCCATCGACTATGATCCCCTCCTTGGATTCCCAAGTATAAAAACCTATCGCTGATGCCTGAACAAGGACCAAGGAAAAACCTATACTATTTTCACTCTACAAAAACTAAATGAATCATTGGAGAGATCAAATCGAGAAATCATTCTCTTGATTTTGACCTTTAGTGCAGAATTTCCGAGGAGACCGGAGCCTACCCCATCCCAACCTCAAACGATCACATATGCTTAGAGTCCACCTTAGGTCCACTCTTGTTACCTCGTACTCGATGCAACCTCCTCACCCGATCGTCATGAGAACTCGTCAAGATGACCTCTTGGGAACAAGATTGAGCCATGCTGATTCCTAATCCACGGTTAAAAGACGGTAACGGGATGCATGATCTCCAAGGCAGAGATAGCACATACATAGGCCATCGTGTATAATTCGAGTTATTTTGGTTGCAAGAGTAGCAGCTTCTGGGATTAAACCTTTCTGATAAGACATTATTCATTGACGTTCCTATTGAATCAATAGCGATTATGCTAGGTTGGCTAAAGGAAGTATGCCCGTCAATATAGCATCTGTCTTGGAATAGACAAGTAGGATTCATCGAAGGACCTTTTTTTTGTTGCTACTCCACATGTACGTGTGGGTATGTATCACACAATGCAGCAAGTACAGCCCAAAGTCACTTCGACTTGGTGAAATGCATTGAACGAGGTCCTATATTTCATGCTCAATTTGATTGACATATATCTGGGCAATTCACTTGAGAAAATCTCTCCTTTAGACCAATCCAAATTTCATATGCCAATTTACAATAAATAACATTATGTGAAATTTCTTTTTATGTATAATTCAACAGCGAATCCACATTGGACAATCAACCTGTGAACCACGTGAAACCGATCTTGTTCTCTGCAATCAAATGCCATTATCATGGCATGACTCTACTTAACATAGTTGTCCTCATTAAAGAATTGAGGGATTAATATCACTCTCTTGTGATGGGAGCGATGAAGGAACAACTCCTTTCTCTCTCCGCCATGAATTAATGTCAACGAAATAGATAGAATAAAAGAGAAGGCAAGACAAATAAAAGGCCGTTAAGGGAGCACTGATACTATGATAAAAAAAAGTAGAATGATAAAGTATATCATAGTGGATTGAAAAATCTAAGATCAATTGATGAATTTAAAAAAATAATTTTATAATAACAAATGAACTTCTAGTAAGGTTGCATAATGCTAGAAGATTAGACATTAAACTGAAAAACTAAAATCGTGTTAAAGAATCAAACATCGTGATTGGATATAGTACTGAAGGAGAATAAATTGATATATCGAAGGATAAAACGATATGTCTAAAGATCATACAATGTGTGGATGACTTGCATCGAGATTTGATGACATGGTCGAAATAAATTTGAATTGTAATTGGCTTTAAATGTGCCAAAATTGGGCTATAGCCTATATCTACTGAATCCTAAATTTGTTATTATAGGGCTGAAAAAGAGTTAGAGTAAAGCCCATGGTCTGGCCAAGCCCTTATAAAGTGGTATCGCCTAAGTTAGCCAATATTACCATTTTTAGGTTGTCAACACTAGTATCGTTCAGAACAATAGTGTTAATACTTATTGTGATTCTTTATGTCGTAGCTTGGGAAGGGGCATGGCTTGGTTCAATCTCAATTATGTAAAGTCATCCACAAGGTTATTTAAAAGGAAGGCTTCACGAAAAAGGGACGAAGAGTTGTGGTCGTCGTCTCTTATGGTGTTTTTCAGTGGATCCGCAAGGGACTTCTGGCCCTAAGTCCTTGCACAACATGTCAACGTCAAAGAGGAGAGTTCTGACTTGATCTCTTCGAAGCTTAAGTCAGTTTTTATGAATGGTGAATCCTGTCCCCCGACATCTATCTAGGGGTGGTTTTTATACCTTTTGTAGGGATTCAGCTCCCCCTGTGCTTGTTAGGATCCGTCGACATTTCCAACTGGCAGTTTGTTTGTTCCGGGGCTATCCTTTCGACCCCATGCCTTGTGAGGTTGTATCGTCGCTGGCAAGTATCACTTGATTCTGAACAGCATATATTTGTTGTATGCCGCTTTAGAGCCGAGCTACGTCGCTTCTAAGTTGGGCTACGTCATTTCAGGATACCGCCATTCCTGAATCGATTTGTGCACTACTTTGATTGGAGTATCATCATGTGTGATCTGAGATGACTTGTCAGTTGGATGATACCAAAATATCTTTTATTGCTACTAAAACCCTTATTTTTTTAATTAATTCATTAATTTATTTCATATTTTTAGAATTTTTGATGTTATAAAATTTTCCTTTAGGCTTGGCTAGTAAAGCATACATTCTTAAGCTTGCTAAGTGTTGTAATTTTGTTTGAGTATTTCTTGAGTTTCTTCCACATTCTTAGGTTTTAGGTAGATTATTAAGTTGTAGAATGTGTGTAATTCTTATAAAACTTTACTATTTCAAATGTAAAGTTTCCCTTACAAGCCTTGAAAAAGAGAAAAGTTTAAAGGAATGTTTATCTTACAGTCGTTGGGAGAACGATCCATAGTAAAAGTTGAAGCTCTCAAAAGATGAGGAATCATTGTAAATTGATTTTTTTTTTCTTGTTTATACTTATTTAATTAGTTAAATTAGATTTAACATACTTCTCTCTTCTCTCTTGATGTAAATCTATTAAATTTTTTTTCCCATAAGCACTAATTCATCCCCGCCCACTCATGAAGATCTTAACAATATTATCATTCACTTATTATATGAATTTATACAAGGAGATATGATCTCCATAATTAATGATTGCATTCCATAGTTACAAAAACAAAAAATAGGAATGTTATTTACATATGTATGGTAATATAGCAAAGTGAAATATAGGAATGTTATCCTCTTCACAATATGTAATATTCCTATATTACATATATATGGTAATTAATATAGGAATGTTATTTACATGTATATGGTAATATAGCATCCTTAATAATGGTAGTAGTTATCGATTTGATCATTTTTTATATCTTCTATAAATGGTTGCAAATAATCGAATTCGATGTAATCCTCAAACTTTATCGCTAATGTGACTCCAAATTTGACTCGCCCTTTTAATCGTAGGATATGACGGTCCCAATTTAAGCATAGCATTGCTATAGTAGGAAGCATGACCTCTCGTGTGCAGGATCAGATGAAAGGAAAGGGATGGGTCGAGGGTTCTTGTTCCAATGTCCTTCGTCCTCCGGTTCTAACCCAGTAATTCTTCTCTTCTTTTTTGCTTTGTTCTCTCGATTATATTAAGCGTCTACATGACCTCATAGTTTCACATCCTCAAAACTATTATAAATATTTTACGAGTGTGTGTTTTTTTTCCACTTTCCTCTCCCATTACATTAGATTAGACTAGATTTCTTCGTAATCCTTATCAGTATCTAAGTTGTGGTATGAATTGGTAGCAGATCTACAGAAAAGCAACAGAGAAATGAGGAGAAGAGAAAATGCGAGGCCGAGGCCAAGGCCAAGGCCATCAAGAACATTTCCATCGATATTATCGAGTCGGTATTGATGTGCATGAACCCTAAGGATGCCATGCGCTTGAGCACCGTATGCAAGGAATGGTGGGCCACGACCCCAAGATACAACCCAACCATGAGCAAAATCCCGTGGTTGCTTAGTGTTGCTAGTGATGCCTGCATCTTACACAACGTAATAGATGAGAATATATATGTCATTTAACGTTAGAATCTCTGCTTCTTCCAGTGAAAGAGTAATCATCTGTGGCTCTTCGCATGGTTGGTTGGTGCTAAAGCCGCAATTTAATTGCACTCTCTCTCTATTGAATCCCTTCTCTCGTGTGCGATTGGACCTCCCAGCCCTTGATCAACCTTTGCTGTTCCTCCATATGTCATCATCTCCGATGAATCCTGATTGCACCTTTCTCGGATGTGATATGGAAAAACTCTATATTTGGCAACAAGGAGACGAGTCATGGAATACGGAGAGAAATGTGGATGTTAGATATTTTAGATCAGTCCTAAGCTTCCAGGGTCAATTATATGCATTTCTTCACCCCGACCAACACTTTACTGATGGGAATATAAACCAGGAATAATCTTTGTATATATGAACAAATACTAGAAGATCATAATACATAGCGGAATTAAATGGAACCACGATCAAATAGAACATCAAGATATACGTGTAAAACCTTCAACGTGAAAGGTAAAAATCACGGGGCAAACTAGAGATAATCCACTATTAGAATAATAAATATACAAATCTCAATCTCTTGCCCTAAACCATAGCAACAATCACAAGAAAATAATTGAGATACAAGGATCATGTCACTGCCCACAATATCTAAAACCTCCCCAAGTAATCACAGCAAGAGTTTACTGTAGATTTGATCTAACTTGAGATGAGAACACTATTAGATAATTGAGAACATCCTCTCTGCGTTATCCCTGTCTTCTTCCCTTTCTTTCTCTGTCTTGTTTTCCTCCTTTCTTTGGAATCCCGTGGCTGTTTTCTTCTCCCACGTTGCTACCCTATTTATGTCTTTTTCTGCCTCTAAAACGCAGCCACCACACCCCTCCTAATATTAATTATGGTTAGATTAAGAGGGGGTATGGGTTGTGGACTGTCCAAGCCCACTATGGACTAAATCTGTGGGCTGCCAGCCTAATAACCTCCCCCTTCAGCCCATAAGGGAGGCTGTCCCATGATTCCTCAATGTAAAACCATGCCGACTAGTGACTTTTCAAGTTCTTCCTCTACGGATTAAGAAAATGGATGTGCCACCTCCTATGGATATATCTGACATATATTATTATGATACGTGCTTAGTTGAATCTTACGGAGAGATATTATTAGTGTGCTTCTATAACTCTTCGTACGATTGGAACGATGAAGAAGTCTATATATTTCGACTCGATCTTAAGAACAAAATTTGGATCAAGATTGAGAGCTTGGGTGATCGAACATTGTTGTGAGAAATTGTAACCAAGCTATCTCAATCTCAGCTCATGAAGTTAAATGTTATGGTAATTATTTATATCTCATTCATCCATTATGATGTTTGCATTATAGAGAGACAAAGCATCAAAGTAATGACCAGAGGACAACAATCTTTGAGGATGCACTGGATCACTCCAAGTTTGATCTGAAAAAGAAAGAAAATAAAGGAATAAAGAAAATTGAATTTGTTTGATATATTTGATGTAGGACTTCATTGTCATGTTTTAACTCTAGAGCTTTTATGTCTTATCATGCATGACTATATTGTATTGGTAGACTTTTACTTTATATATATATATATATATATATATATATATATATATATATATATATATATATATGAAAAACCTTCAAGTTTTGAGAATTTCTCGTAAAGTATTCTTATTTTCAAATATTTTCATACAGTGTCCTTCCTCTTATGTGGAAAGATTATACAACCCGTGTCATGTTATACAATCCGTCCACCTTGCGCTATCCTACCTAAGTATACACACACATATATATATATATATATATATATATATATATATATATATAATCGAGTCAACAGGTTTCGAACTAAACTGAATCCAAAGGCTCTATGGTTCCTAAAAATTAAAATTGAATCGAGACCAATGATTCCAAACCAATTAAATATAAATAAAAATAAAATGAAAATGAAAATAGATTGCATTGTGTTGGTTAGTATTTTAAGTTTAATGAGTTGGATTTGAAAGTTAGAGTAATTTCTTTTTTTATTTTTTAATCAATTGAAATTGAATAACAGTTGTTGAAATCACCTAAAATCGATTACATTCCGATTCAAAATTTTACAAAATCAAAATCTTTTCTTCTTCTTTTGCTGCTCTCAAATCAAATCAAATCAAATCAAAATTTTCATTGTAAACGGCTATACGCAGCAGAATGCATAGGTAATACTCACCATGAAGCTCATTATCTATGACACAAGAAAGAATATACGATACAACACAAAACACTCCGAACCACCCGGAATTTCCAAATGACAAATATTGATAAATTTTACATGCTCAATCTTTTTCTCAAACATTACAGGACAGAAGCTTCTCTGCTTAAATAAAATGACTTACTCTAAAGGTACTCCGATCTATCTAGTGCTCTACTTATTTCCACCGTTAGAGCGGTTTTTGGTACAACACAAATCTACCAGAGGTACCATAAGTTTTGTGTATCATCTCAAGAAAGGCGTTCTCTCAAAATAATAGTTTATAATGACGATGACACGCAGATAAGTAGAACATCACACTGCAATTGCAACTGACCAATAACTATGAACATATGGCAGATATTTGAGGTTCAATCATGAAACATCAACACATCATGCGGGGCTGAAAATGAATGATCCCACTTTACATTATCCTGGCAACCTAACACATGCTTCGGAGTAGGGAATCTGAAAAGCATATACACAACACCCTAGTTAGCATGAGGAGATCCACAGTAAATGGCATGTAAATATGGTAAATTATTTCCTTACTGGTAAATCCTTTATGGATCCCATGCCATGAGCAAATCCTTCCAAGACCCAACTTTTGTAAAAGGTTCTTTCCTTGCAGTTCCTCTTGTAACAGTGGAATTTCCATTTCCCTGCAAAAGCGAATTATGCAGAATGCGTAAGGACAAGCCAAAAAACAAAACCTGGAACCAAATTTACAATGACACGAAAATGAATACTTCTTTTTTTTGGAATAAAAGGATACTCAAGGTCAACTTGTACCCAAAAGGGATATGAAGAAATCATTAATGGAAGTTTTGTATAGTTGGAACGCACTTAGAAAGAAGAAAAATGAAAACAAAAATGATCACACTTTACCATATTAGCTATCACCAATGTAGAAAAGGCAACAACAAAAGGGAAAAATATGTTAGCTTAAGCGTCAAAGAGAGGTCAGACCTTCAAGCATTGTTTCCCACTGGTATCACAGATGGGATAATCATATGGGCAGCAATATTGGTTGTCCTTACAGCAAACTGCATTCTCAAGGTCACAACAACTCCATGAAAGACATAATCCCAACACACGCCAGCTGCAACAGCACGTGCTCTCTGCCGGACAGTAGGTTAGAATGCTACATTTAGTGGGACCTGGAGCTGGTGGTGGTGGAGGATTTGGAGAAGTCTTCGTTGGGAAGGAAGCTAGCATGTTAATCCCACACACGCCCTGTGAATCACCACTATTACGAAGCATATGCATATAACCATTCATTCCCCAGTTCTTTCCCCATGAATTTTTCACAATCCAATAATCTACACCGTTGTCCGAACCATATCCTACAATCAGGACAGCATGATCCAAAGCAGTTGAACAAGGTCCAGTAAATATACCCTGTGAATGAAAGAGGTGAATGACTAAACCATGAGAATTCAGCAATAACAACCTGTGTAAAGAAAATGAGCATCTTTAAGCAGGTTGCAGACCTTCGAGTATAACTGAAATGCTCTTTCACTTCCACAAATTCCAACGCTCACGGGTTGCTGTGCAACAGCTTGCAGTAAAAGCTTTTCATTATTTGCAGGCACATCTTTGTAGCCATCAATTGTTACAACCCGACGCTTCAGCTGTATATATGAAGAATATCAGCTGACAGAAGAATTGCCAAAAGTGCAATATATGTAGACAACAATAATACTATGTGTTCGTCACTACCTTGTTCTTTAGACAGGTTCTTTGTTTAGCTTGATATGGATAATCATCCTCTGTATCAAGTCCATGGTTTTCAATCACCCACTTGAAAGCATAGTCCATAAGACCACCATTGCAACCACTGTTATAACTCTGATCACAATCACACAACTCCTGCTCTGATAGACTTACCAAAGATCCAGTTACAATCTTATTTATTCCTTCTATTGCGCCAGTGGCTGAAAAGGCCCAACAATCACCTGAAAAAATAAGCACTTCCACTGTAAGTAAAACATTAAAAAAATACTCAAGTGTTTTTAAACTTATTTAGTCTCTTGTATCATGTGCATGTCACACCTTCAAGCCCACTTAGACAGTAGCAATTTACAATGCAGAAACCATAACTAGGCTAAGAAAAATTTATGGTTCCAGCAGTCAGCTTCATTTTTGGATACCAAGGACAAATTTAGTAACAATAATGCAAGTGTATAGTGAGCATTGAAAGCTCCCAAGTTCCAAGACAATAAATTTCAAGCTAACCCTATCAAATTTCAAGAAAATGATTCATATCTTGAGATAATTATTAAAATTCAAAACCACCAAGATATAATGCACCACGAATTTAATATGTATAGTAACTTGTACTTGACTTTTAGTAAATTATGACTCATTAACTAGGTGGTTGAGGGATTCAATATACAAGGGATCTATAAAAGAGGAAGGAAGGAAGATTAATGGAGCATTCTTGTTTTTTAAATTTTATCAAGCTTTTGTATTTTGAGCTACTAGCTCACAATTATCTTTTTGAAAAAGAGAGAGTTCTCTTATGTTCTCTCATATCTCACTTCTTTTTCTCGTCCTCTTATTCTCTCTTCATCTCGTTTCTCATCATTTGGTATCAGAGACTTGCTACGCTCTTAGAGTACTTCCTTCTTATGGCAACTAGAAGGGGAAGAGGACGATGTGACGAAACAAATGATGCAACCAGATAGAGATGAAAGGGATGCAAACATTGAAGCAATAAGGAGACAAGTTGAAGAGCTTACTATGTGCCTTGAACGTTAAGAAACCCATGGCTCTAGAGGCTCAAGCTATGGCTATGCAAGTGATGGATTCGAAGACATGAATCCCTTTGCATCCAAAGAAGTTATAGGAGGCTCATCCATGGAAAGGTTTTTTTCATGCAAATGGCAACATCAAGATTGAATTGTTTAAGTTCTATGGTCGACTTTAACCTGAAGAGTTTCTTGATTGGCTTAGTACCATTGAGAAATTCTTTGAGTACAAGGAGATGCCCGAAGATCGAAAAGTAAAATTAATTACTACAAGGTTTCGAGGTTATGCTTTAATCTGGTGGGACAAGGTGAAAGAGATACACCTTTGGAAAGAGTAGATGAAGATTTCATCTTGGGAAAAGATGAAATCTCGGCTCCGTGAAAATTTTCTTTATCTAATTATGTTCAAACTCTCTTTTCACAATTTAATAATCTTCAGCAAGGTAGCAAAATCGTCATCGACTACACTGAAGAATTTGACAAGTTAATAGCCCAAAATGACACTTCAGAGATGGAAGAACAACTTGTTGCAAGATATGTCAGCGGCCAACGAATTATGATTCGAGATGAAGTGGAGATGCAACGACCATGGAGATTATCTGATGCTTATCAATTAGCACTAAAAGTTGAAGCAAAAATTGCTAGAAGTGGAGCAAAGAGGTATTTTAATGTTCCTTTACATTCCTGTTCTAAAGTTGGCTCTACTTGTTATAATGCTAGTGGATCAAAAGCTAACGGAATCATGAATAATGCATCCAAACTAACTCCTACCAACCGTGGAGGGCAATCAAGTCGCACAAGTCACCCTTCTACTTGCTTTAAATGTAAACAAGTAGGACACCACATGAACAAGTGTCCGAATAAACAAGCTAATGCATGAGTCAACTTTGTCGAAGAAGATGTCAACGAACAATTTGAAGATATTGAAAAATTACAAATGCCCTATAAGTCACTTTTTTAACAAAAAAGAAGAAATTGTTGTGAAACTAATCTGAAGGATTTTGACTTACCAACTGCATTTCTGACATCTGCTCCAAAAGCTCAAGGGAAAGCATTATTTTCTGTTCATAATATGCACTTGCATAAGCTCTAAAAAGCAGTTTCTTCCTGGAGGACTGAACACTAAGCCCACCTCTACAAAGATATATAGCACTAACGAATGAAGCACACAAACGCAAGCCAAGGTTACTGATACTACATGAGGTTACAATGGTTCCAATACCTAATAAGACTTAAATCCCATGGACTCACTTTGATCTGTATCAACCAATAATTACTGGTCCATTCCCATACTAGTATGTAGCACATTGATGCACCAAAATATATCAATGTAAGAGACATATCTTTGATATTCTTACCCAAAGGTACACCAGAGTATACATACCATAATCGCTGACACTAGACTGAGGTAGTGTGCATCAGAAATGAAATCCTCGATAAATCAACTTAAGTTATACCGACGTATCTAGTTCTTGGACAAGTTTGGTATATGATCACTTAAAACCTGGCAAGGACCTCTTCTATTATAAAAGGTTCAAGATGCTTTCCTGCTGGAATTCAGATCCAATTCTATTGTTCCTTGGATGCTGATAAAGCAGGAGGAAGTGACTGTCAGAAAAGAAAGAAATGCAGGAGAGTGAGTTGAAGGAGCTGTCCTAACTCCTAATCCATTTTTCATATTTATTTATGTGCAGTAGGGACATATTAAGGTAACAAAAAAAGGGCAAAATGGGTTAAAAGTGAAAGCAAATATTTAGAACGATAATGAGATATAGCAAGAACCAAGAAGATGATAAAACAGGAGAAGATGGCTGATGACAACCATCCAATAAAGCAGTTCTTTCATTAATGTCTTTCCATTATGATCAATATTTTTAGGCTCATTCTGAATACTTCTTTTGCTAGATAACACAGGTCTCAAGAATCATATAACATTCTAGAATAGGAAATACAGAAATAGTCTACAAACTTTTAGAGAGCATGTGAATTTATGACAAAGTACAAGATCAAATACTTTGTTGGTTAGCAAGCAAGTACATGAACATAAATAAAATTCTCGGAAATCCTGTGAAACATAAGTTATTGCAGATCTCATTAGGAACAAATCTAAATTGGAAACAAAACCTTAGATTGGACAAACAAAGTAGGAGACTCCATGGATTGAAATGGTGCCACAGTAACATTAGAGTGATTATCTTCTATGATGCCAGTGCTCATTTTGTAATAATTAGATAGTTTACCTTTTAATGAATTTGATGAAAAATCGTGAGTCATCCATCATATATACCATTTGGGAACTCACCAGTGTGGGAACCTTTTGAGACTGTCAATATGGAATTTGAACTCATCCATTTTGTAATAATTACATAAACTGCATTCTATGTGACTAACATCATAACAATGAATATTTTGACATGATGCCTTACGATATGTGAATAATTCATATTCAGTTACCTTAACCCAAAATTAACCTATAAGTTAGTAAGTTGCATATATAATCAGATGGAAAATTGAGGGCATAAAGCAATATCTCTTGTTTGATGATAACGATCTGACGATTTCCTTATTTCCTCTTATAAACATAATTTAGATTGTCCACATCTTGTCTTTTGTTTTTCTATTCTTTTTAAACACCTTTGATAACAACTTATTAGAATATCATTTCGTCAATTCTGGTACACATCGTCATTCAACCCAACTCGTGGACTAAATGAACAACCTTTATTACCTTAGTGACTGATAGCAATCTGACTAGAAACCATTGGAAGGCCTAACCCACCAGGTTCCAACCAAAAGGTATACTACAACAACAACAAAGTCATAAGTCCCAACTTATTTGAACCTTCTTTATGTGATTTACTATATTTATACTGCTTCAAATTTTTTATCTTTTAGTCTTTTGTGAGGGGACTGTAAAAGGTTCAAAACATCCCTTATTTCCCCTAGTTCCACATAGAATTATTTTGTTGACATTGCATTTCTCACCTGCCTGATTAAAGCAAATTTTGACAGGACTGGATATGAGCTTGGCTTGTCCAGATGGAATGGTTTATGAGGCATCTCAGTGGATTCTCGCCAGGTGCTGCTGGACTATCCGTAATTTGCAATTGAAGCCTGATCAAACCTTTTGGCAGCTTTGACACTTGCCCAAGCTAGTTCAACAACTTGGCAATTGGGAACCAAAAAGGTTCAACTATTGGACTTCAATAGATAGAGTCAAAGGAACTCTTGGCTACCACCAAGCTCTCTCTGTTCCGAATATCTTCCTCTTCCCCTCTCAATCTCAAACGTTATCTCCCTTAATTTTCAAGCACAGAATTAGACGTTTCTTTGATTTGGGCAGAGAATTGTCACAAGGTCACTAGTATGCCGTGATAATGGCAATATATTGGAAAACACTTGCCACCGACCCTGTACAATTAGGAGGCAAGTCTGCTTTTAGAGCAGTGCCTCGTTGCGTCCAACTCACATAAGACACTAATTCTCCTCTCTTTTAGTAAGCCTTTTCGACTCTGCAAGATATATCTCAATAACATCAAAAGCAGAGATTTTTTTGCCTCTCATGAAGGCATACAAGATAAGCCAACGAATGAAACACCCAAAAGCGATCAAAGAAATAAAAGCTTTATATCGAAATGGAAGAGGAAAAGCAACAGCCCAGATTCATACCGCAGCTCCCCTGATCTTTGACCGAGGTAACGGCCCCTTCCTTGCTCCAATCGACCGAGGATGGAACGGCGCCATAGGATCCCTGGAACGCCGTACGATTGGCCCGCGGCACAGCGAGGCCGGCGCTGAGACCTAGCCGGGTGGCCCTGAACTCGTGGGGCAGCAGGTCAGCGAAGGCGTTGAGGGCAATTTCGTAGGAAGAGTTGGCGGCAGCGTTGTGCGCGTCGACGAAGGCGAGGTTGTCCTCGAAGACATGGAACCGGGCAAGCTTCTCCTCCTCGGAGGCGTAGCGCTTGCCTTGCTCCCTGATCCAGGACTCGAAGAGGTCGGAGTAGGAGAAGGAAAGGGAAGAAAAGCGGAGAAAGAGGAGGACGATGAGTGTCGTCGAGAGCTGAAGGGACCGGGGGAAGTCCATGAGAGGAGGAAGAGACCGGTCGATCGCGGCAGCTGTTGGATTTTATCGGGCAACGGCGGCGGCCCCCGACCGCTGGTCTCGGCGCACGCGTCGAAGAATCGGTGGTCTTCTTCGAAAGTTCCCATTTTACCCATTTCCCTCTTACGCGTCTCACTATCTCCACGGTTATTGGTTGCAAAATAAGGTGTTTCTGTGGGGCCCAGTTATTTCGCCAATACTTGATAAGGTAACAGCAACGATCATGATCATCTCAACCGTTCGACGTTAACATCATTAAGCAAACCAAACATTGATATGAACTCCTCAATCTTAATCTTCTATGCATCTAATACTTCCTGTTAACAATTTGTATCTTTCTCCTCCTTTATCTTGAGAAGATGTTTAATTTTTATCTGATATTTAGCTTCAAGATTAACATCCCATGGGCATAACATTTCGAGACAGTTCTTTGGCTGTCACCTAATGAAATCCTTCTTCTTGTCTCGTCCAGATTTAGATTGATGGTGGTGTTGTATTATTTCAGCTTCATTATATTCCCAATTCTCAAAATTGGTGTCTTTTAGGCAATTATGTTCTTTTTTCTAATCAAACTCTGTCCTTTTCAAGGCTTTCTACTTGTAAATTTTCTATTTCATCTTATCATAATTGATAATTTAATTACACCTTTCAATGGCTAAACAAGCCATTGAAAAAAACAGAAGCTTAATGGTGAGAAAAAAAGTCCATATTGTAAACCCTAATAGTTGGGATATTATGGCTTATAAGAATTACAAACAAGAATAAAGAACAGAGATAATTTCCATGATAATTAATACCTCTTATAAGAATCATAATTGTGAGAAAGAATTTTGGAAAGTGCACTGCTCTTAGGAATGGAGCCATCTTAACATCACAGTTTAGTGCTAATGGGTCTACCTAAGATGGGAGTGAGTTCAATCTGATCTACTCTTCAATAAAATATTTCTTAACCTAGAGCTGATAAAGAAAGACACAACTGCCTCATATGCCAACCTATAATTGCACCACATAAGCTAATTCACAGCTCACACCGCAATATATAAAACTATTTCATTACATACATAATCCAAAGTTGGGAGAGTAGCGATAGGTATACAGCATTTACTCCTTGATGCTTGTAATCCATGATCAGCCAGTACATAGCTGAGATCTCTTTTGCAGTCTTCTAGTAGCTGCTGTACACATAATAGCATTTATTCCTTGAAGTTTGTGGTCCATGAACAGCCATTACATGGCTGAAATCTCATTTGCAGTCTTCCAGTGGTCGCTGTAGAATCAGCAGCCACGGCATTTCCATCATCGTTTCTGTGCGAGGTATAGAAGCTGGATTCTCTGAAAGCTGAGCAACTGGGCTGTGGCTCTGTCATGCTGCATTGCACATGCCAAAAGCAAAAAAAGAAGAATTTGGTCATCGAGAAAAGAAAGTTTTCTTGCATTTGTCACATAATTGAGCATTATCAAGCACAAATGCTGCAGCATTTCATGTGGAGTCATGCTTGGTTGCAAGCCCTTCAAGATTTCCTCCATCACCAATAGTGAGTGATGTACACAACAGGAGCTGATGTATCTGGCACAGGCTCACAGTTTCCATTCACTATATTGTAAGGAACATTCACATCATGAGAAAGCTCCTTACGAAAAACAAATGTTGGATTTCACACAACAAAACGAATGAGTCCCCAATTGAAGGTCAACTGAATTGTGTACTAGTAAGAGTGTCTTCAACTCTACATCTTTATAGTTCATCCTTCGGAGGACGCTGCCTGAAACAGATGTATCAATAGAACCAAATGCATGCAGAATGACACTGACGCTGCGTTCAAAGGCATGAACATGGTAGTGAATTGAGAAATAGATTACAATTGATCTTTATTCATCGCAGTGACGAGAGTATTTATACAAGTTTCAAGGAGAGATTTTTCTCAATCAATCACTCAAATCTTATAATTAAATTAATTATTCAAATATGAGATTGTCTCTATCATCAAATCGGTTATTCAAATATGATATTTTGAGATGATCTTGCCCCGTAAGATTAAGCTTTTATTAAAAATATCAATCTTGGACTGATATAATTAGAATATTTTATGAGCGAGTGCTTTGTAAAAAAGTCTACTAGTTAATTAATAGTATACATATAAGAAATACATAATTGATATATGATAATTTAATCTCTAACGAAGTGAAAATCGATGACAATATGTTTCATACGTAAGTACAATACTAGATTGTCACATAGGTAGGTGGCACTGATATTATCATAGTATATTGTATGAGTGAATTTGGAATTGATGCCGAATTCCTATAGTAGATTGGCAACCCAATTAAATTCTACAGTAGTGATAGCAATGGCTCGATATTCAACTTCTTATAATAGTTTTTTATTTTTTAGAACTTTAACTAGTTGGATTTGCTCCAACGAAAATAATATAAGCTGACATAGATATTCGATTATCAATATTGCTTGCCCAATCAGCATCGACGAATGCATCGAGATAAAAGATGAGTGATGAGTATTTACGAAAAAGAAGTCCATAATTGAGAGTCCATTTTAAATATCACAAAACTCATTTTACTATATATCAATATGTAGTAGAGGGTCAATGCATGAATTATGATAATTTATTGACTGCAAATAAGATATCTAAATATATGGGGATAAGTACTATAAAGAGCCAAATACTTATTGATACTGTGTAGAATCCATAGTAGGACTGTCATTATATAATTTGAGTGATTCAGTAATAAAGAGTGGAGTTGTAATTTCTTTAACATTCTACATATTAATCTTTGATAGTAGATCTTGAATATACTTTTTTTAGATAGGAAAAGTTCAAAAGATATGAATATTGCTTTCATTCCTAAAGATAGCTTAAGGTTCCTAGATACTTGATGAAAAATCGATTTGTCAACTGTTTAAGGAATTCCTTGATCTCCATAGGATTATTACTTATAATAATAATATCATCCACATATACTTTAAATAATGAGGTGTCAGACTTAAAGTTGATGAAACCAGTTAATACAAAAAATGAGCTAAGTTTAGTATAATTAGGCTATTGGAGCTTGATGAAGTCCATAATTTTTTGTAGTTTATAAATATAGCTTGGATATTGATGATGGATGAAGTTAGAAAGTTATTGCATAAAGATATTTTTAGTTAGGATCCCCCGTAAGAAAGCATTATTAACATCTAATTATCGTATATGCTAGCTTTTGTGATAGCCAAACTTAAAATAAGTCAGATTGTTATCAGTTTAACAACTAGACTGAATATCTTTTGTGAAGCCAACATCTGATTGTTAGTGAAATCCTTTGGCCACTGGATATGCTTTGTATCTATCAATGGATCCATTTGGGTTCTACTTAATTCAAAAGATCTATTTACACCTAATGATATTTTGTATATGATGAAATGATACAATAGTCCATGTGGCATTATGGAGTAGAGCATTATATTCTTCACATATGACTTTGTCCTGACTTTGTCCTAGTATGGAGATTTTTAGGCTTGAGTGATAACTGTGAGTTCAATAGATTCAATTGGAGAGTTTGTAATTGTATAGAAGTTAAGGATTTGGTATTATTTGAAAATATCATTTTTGGAGCGTGTTATCATGTGATGTCCAAGTGCGATGGTATGTATTGTAGGTATAAGAATTTGTGGAGAGTCATTGATACGTATATGATTAAGTTGATGCACTTCGGTATCACTTGGCCCAAGAAAAGATAAAGACATCAATTGTAGTGCCAAGGGTATTGTTTCATTGGGCATTGCAAGGTGAGTAGGTGGAGAAGTTAAAGAGGGGGTGAGGTGTTGCTGAACTCGGGTAATAAGGGAGTGTATGTCTTGAGAAGAAGTATTGGTTGGCATAGTAAGAGGTTTGTTTGAGAGGGTCTGATGTATATTCATATAAATCTAATGACCTATAGTATAGTTGTTGGTGTGGCTTGCATTATTGATTACTCATGGTTTTGAAACGAAAAAGTAATATGACATTATATAAAGATTTTTTGAGTTGAGAATCATAATATCGAAAAGTATTATATTCAAAAGAGTATGAGTATTTAGTGTTAACTTGGATCTTAGTGTTAACTTGTGTAAAGCATATAGACATAGCTAGAAATAACATAAACAACCAAATGCTTTAAGTTTTTGTAAGTTTGGGATTTTGTAAAATAGTTTTTCAAATGATGACTAATGTTATAAGATACGATTAATGAGGTAGATTGTAATTTGAAAGGTTGCTATAGCATAAAGGCTTGGTATAAAATAGTAAAATAAGTTTCAACTATATATCTCGATATTTTTATTTAACAAAGCGAACTAGTTGATGAGTGTGTGGTGGTAACTTGAGATATTATATATCATTGGATGAAAGGTAGGTTTTTAAGGCTTGGTATTCACTTCATCTATTAGAGTATACTATTTTAATAGTAGATTGAAAAAAGCCGTCCATCAATATTCTAAAGTGAGTAAAGATTATAGAGATTTCATATTTATGTCGGAAAGAGTTAAACACTTATTGTTGTTGTTGTTTATGACTAAAATATAAAAAAATATTTTAGGTTTTTATTTATTTATTTAATTCAAATAAACTAATGTGGACATCGACTAATTTAGATTTTAGAACTTGATGTTATGTCTTTGATAATAAATGAAATGCCCTTGGAATTTTGATTTAATAGACTTTTTGGGATTTCATGCAATTTTCAATCATTTCATTTCAGTCATCATATTATATTAAAGGACCACAAGCATTATTGACGATACATGACCTCTCTCTCTCTCTCTCTTCATGACTCTAGAGATGGTGATGGTTAGGGATTAAAATTAGAACTGATCTTATTTATTCGAAGTAAAGATAACTGTCATTTAAATCAAAGAAACTTTGCAAGAGGATTGTGCGAATAGCCCAGATCATCCAGCGTGCTCATGCAGTAAGTGTTCTTGGAATGAAGCTAATGGAACAAGAGTTGAGAGTGTTCAAGAGCCATCTGACAACAGAGATGGGTGCCTTCGATGAAGTGAATGATGGATTGTGCATCAGTTTGGACCCGCATATTGTCCCGACCGAAGGTAGTGGCATGTTTCGGAGCTCTCCGACCAGCGCCTCAGCCATAGCTGAGTTGTGCGCCCTACACGGCTGGCAGCCAGCAGCAAGAGTGGCATCGGAGGATGAGGTAGAAATAAGACCGATACCTGTAGGGAGATCAGGAGCAATAATAGTGTCATCACATTGTAAGTGGATATGGATGATTAGCTTCATTCATGAAGTCAATGAACATAAATACTAAGGAATTTGGGAATCTGACTTCATTTCTATCAAGCCAATTAGATCAATTACCCTCGTTGAATCAAAGTGCTTCAATCTAAGTTAATCACATACATAAATATGTTCATTAACTAATTTCCAATCCAGGACTAAATTGAGGTGTTCCATGTATCAGATAATTGCCAAAATAAATAATAACTCATATTAGAAAAAAATATTCTCTAAAAGAACACTGCTATTTGGGATAATACAATTTGTTTGATGTTATGGATTGGCTGCTGTAAAAACTGCTCAAATTGTTTGATGATATGGGTTCATTTCAGCCTACAGTGTCAAATCTAGGAAAGAAGATAACACAATGATCAATATCACATAAACTAATTTGAAACCAATAAGATTGTCCATATCACACCACAAATGTCAATCAGCAATGACTTTGCCAATTGGTACATGGAGAAGCATTTCATTACATAACCCAAGGTTGGGAGCGAGTACAACATTCATGCCTTTGAACTGCCATCAATGTTCAATCACTACATAGCTGAAGCCTCATTTGCAGTCTTCCAGTAGCTGTTGTAGAACCACAGAGAGTCAGCAGCCACTGCATTGCCATCCTGATTTCTGTGCCAGGTATAGTAGGCATGGGTTTGATTCTTGATCTCAAACACTGCATGCCCAAAGCTGGATTCTCTGAAAGCTGAGTAACTGGGCTGTGGCTCTGTCATGCTGCAGTGCATATGAAAAGAAAGATACAGGTCAAGAAGAGAAGAGAGTTCTCTCATATTGAGACATGTACAAAGTTTGTATCTCATGTGGAGTCATACTTGGTAGCAAGTCCTTCAAGATTTCCTCCATCACCAACGGTGATGTATACAGGAGCTGATTCATCCGGCACTGGCTCACATTTTCCATTCACTATGTCATAAGCAATATTTGATACTCTATACTGCAAGACCACAAACGTTTACATCATCAGATTGTCTGCACAGGGCACTCAGTCACATAACAAAGAGAATTCATTCCCCACTGCAAGAGGATTTGAAGCAAATACAACTTGAAATAAAAAAGATCATCAAATAAGTAATCTGGGTGAAGCTCTTGATATTATGCATCTCATTTTTCCTACCATATATAGTTTCAGGCATTATGGAAGGTTGAAGAAAGTAGGGGAAAAAGGGGTACACAGAGAGAGACACTTACGCTGCGTTCGTAGGCGTGAACATGGCCAGCAAATACAACATCGACTTTGTATTTTACAAACCATGGCTCATACATCACTCTCATGGATTCACCTTCCATGTAGTGATAGTTGTAGCTGTTGTACCATGGTGCATGCATTAGAACAATCAACCATGGTGTCTCACTTCTATTAACTTTGGGTAGCTCTGCTTCGAGCCACTTGTACTGAGGAGTGTACTTACCTGCCAAATGAAGAAGAGGCCATTGAACATCAAAAAGATTTGTATAGAAGTAGGAAAATCCAAAAGAACTGCAAATTTATAGTTACTGTTTATAAGATTTTAATTAGCAGTTCTTAAAAGTTCAAAATTAATCTTGATGAAACAGGCTAAGAGAATTGATGCAACTAAAGAGAATAATTATTTTTGTTAAATCAAATTAAACACGAAAATTATATAGCTTCTCATGCAAGACATGACTATGTTCGAAAGTCAAAATTCACATAAAGCATAACATGGCAGTACCATATGCTGAATATGATGCCAGGACAATTATGTATGCCGATGCTCGCTTGATAGAGTACCAAAATGGAGAGCTGCTGCTGGAAGATCTGTAGGGAACATGATATCTGTGTCTGTATGGCTTAAATGGTACAGTTTCACCCTGCAAAAAATGTTATAAACATTTCAGCTGTCCATATTCTCTCAGACAGACAACAGGTCAAGCTTGTTAGACTTCTCAAATTCTAACCAACCAAAAATGGATTTAGAAAACAAAAGATCAGTTAATTCTCAGCTCTAATTTCCTTAATATATTCATCAGCCATGTAATTTATGCTGATGCTGTTGTTTGGAGCTTCTTTCTGTCTAATATACTATCTTGGTTTGATATATTTATAAGTGAATTTTTTGAAATTATAACACAACAAAGTCATAATATCTCAAGTGTTTGGGGTCGACTATATGGATCTTTTACTGTTATTTAGGTTGGGACTATGTAATTATTATAAGTTCTCCAAAAATTGTCCAAAGCATTTTGTTGTATGGAACTCTCAATTACACGGTTTCGGCTTATTTTAAATTTTCAAAATTTTGAAATTTTAATGCCTTCAGTTGAGAACATCATGCTTTTGACCTTACAAAGTATGCTTTTTTGTCCATATCCCAATAATTTTCTTTTCTTTTCTCTACACTGTGAATTTTTGGTTTGAGTGTGCATCTCTGTGAAAGGTGCAATGATCTGACAATAATCTTTTGTTCCTTTTCATGTTATCTTCAAAATGAAAGTACCCAAACTTCTAGATATATTAACTTCTTTTCTGATGCTTCAGATTCTAAAGCAGATTTGTTTGTCACCAGCGCGAAGATAATGTGATCACAAAGCAGCAGAAATGTTCATTCTTCCATAAAATGGACTAGAAGTATCATGAGTATAATAGTGAGTATAGAAAAAGTATAATAAAATGATAAGCAATATGATAAAATGATCAACGATCAAGAACAATAAGAAACCTAGACTTGCATTTCATTGTCCTACTTACAAGGTTTGGAGCAAAGTCAATCTCATGATTTCCTGCAGTCCAAATCCAAGGTTGATATGCAGTGCTTCTCTCAATAAACCTGCCCCATGTATCCCATCTGACATTGTCATGATTTGGGTAGTTATCAGCATAAGAAAGGTCACCTAAAAATAACACTGTTTGTGCTTTTGGATTTGATTCATAATGAGTCAGTGTGACATTTGAGTCATAACTCTGTCCAAGATCACCTGAAATTCATGCAAAAATATATAAAAAAAGTAATAGTAGGCATGAATTCTTAGGAAATATTCTATCAGATATTAACTATTAAAAAAAAACAAAAACTTAGACATAGAAAATGAAGGTTTTTCTCACACCTAGATTGGACTGACTGAACTTACAAGGAGAGAATCAAACGTTAATAAAACTGAGGCCTACAGAAAAGAATTGCAGATAACCACATATAATTATGTCAATGTAGCTTCTACTTTGTAAGGATTGACTAGTAAATAGCTATTAAGGGCTTAATATACCTAGCTCAAAGAGGATACAAGGTGGTATCATATGGTATGTAAGGTAGGTTAAATGTGGAGAGAACATTAGAAGAAAATGAAACTGACAACAAATGGGAATAAAAATGATCAATAGTTGCAACACATGTAGTTTTTATTTCTACTTAGAGATGAATGTTATCAAGTTAACAGGTCATGAATCTGGATGAAAAAACATGAAATAAACCCCAACTCATATGAACCCATGCAAAAACCAAATGGCTACAGCGTGTGGAAATTTCTTTATATCTTAAAATATTTCAATCTATTATGTCAGATGAAGAATGAAAACTGATACATGGTTTCTTGAAATGGCCTATGTCATCAAGATGTATGAATTTGGAACAAAGACCACCTGCTACAACTATTGCCGCACTTTATTCAAACAGGTGGTGAGCGGTAAAATGACATCAGATGAACAACAGTGGATAACAAATCAACAAAGTTTAACCAAGCAGACCCCAATCTGTACCATCTTTCTCTGCTAAATAATTTTCAGATTGAAAATCCTGATTGCAATACATATCATAAACAATGGATCAAAAGAAGGCAGTTCTCTATGTATGGACAAAGTTTCCAATGCTCAGACATGATAGTAAAGCAGAACACAAGTGAAATCAAAGGTCAGAAGCTCCCCTAGCATTTATCAGTATTGTTGTCTGAACACTTGAAGTTTCTGTACATTTGCAAGCAAAAATTACAGAAAGGATGAATGTTCCATTGGCATCAGTAATGCCAATCTTCCTGGAAACATATTACAGTGATTCACATAACAAAAAAAATTATGAAGTCAAGATGATAAGAATCATAAACAGAAAGATCTCACATGAATATTAGATGTGTAGTCCTACATGAATCTAGATAGTATCAGCAAAATTACCTATAAGGCCAAAGGTGTAAGGAACATCTGGACCAACTGCAGGTGGGGTTGTGAACCAGAACTTTCTAACTGTGTGCCCAATCCCCACAGCATAGTAGTATTCAGTGTCATACTGCAAAGAAACACGTTTTGATGTTACTCCAAATACTAAGCTTTGCATATAATGGATATCACCAAAGGATATGAGCAAGAGGCATTGACGCAAGCAACTGCAACATAAACATACAGATTCACAAAATAGCAGCAAAAGATATTGCTTCCGATGACCTTCAAATGCCTGATAGTGCAATGATGGATGTAGCCGGAGGTGTAGTTGTAAAACTTGTATCGAGTATATTTGCCTTCAGCAGACAGCTCGAGCTTATCCTCGTCAGTCCCGTAAAGCACCTCGCTGGAGCCAGGTTCGTCCTCGGTCACCCATGAGATGATCATGGCAGAGCCATCAAGATTACCTTGGGTTATATGTACCTTCAAGAACAGGAAAAGATTTTTTTTCTCTAAAACTTCGATAGCAATGAAATACTGGAAATAGTCACAGGAAGAACAGTGAGAGAAGACATGGAACATCACCAGACAAGGCAAAAGATCATACAAAAAACAAGAGCAGTAGAACAACAAGAAGCATATAAATAAATGAATAGAACAGATGATAATCCAGAGAACGTTCACGGTTCAACAACCAGTGTAAAGAAGCTCGTTGAGAACAGATGAAACTGAGAACAAGGCACAGAAGAACTCGTTAGGAACACAAAAAGGAGACTAATTTAACGGAATAGAAGCTTAGAAGACACCTGCTGGGGCGCGTTATAACCCGGAGGAACGCGGAAGATATCACTGTCGAGCGGCATGTCGATGGTCTTCTCCACCTTTCTGACAAACCCACTGGTGACTCCTCCGTCGCTCCGGTTCACGACTCCCACCAAAACCACGGCCAAAAGAAGCTCAAGATGGCAAGGAGCTCCCCGCCACCAGCTCCCCATCTGATCTCTCTCTCTCTCTCCCGTATTCTTGGTTTCTTTACTGTCTCCTCCCCGCAGAACGCTCTGTTTCGGCTCTGTTTTTGGCCTTCGCAGTGGCACACTCCTCTGATTAAGCTGCAGACGACAGAAAGCGAGAGGAGAGGGGAATATGCCCAGGTATGTGCGGGCGGAGGGGTATCGAATTGGATGGGATCGATGCCAAGTAAAATATATTAACTTGGAAATCCATCGACCGAGGATTGCGGACGGAACCGAGAAGGGACAAACTGCGATCGGTCGTCGAGTAAGATGAACATCATGATGACGATGATAAGGTGTGACATATCCTCACTGTTGACTATTTTTCTCACAAGTATGAAAATATCATATTTACAATTATAATATTAAAAAATATTTTTTTTTACTTCAGAGACCATACTAAACTCTTTTAGAGTGATTTGTGTCACAGTTAAAATAGGGGTGATTATAGATTATTCATGTAGATAGACATATTTAGTATCTCAATTTTTAGATTTTAAAAATTTATATTAAAATTTTTATAATTTTTAAGATCATATATCTTAATGTCGTCTGTTTTATCGATCAAAATACATAAACGATAAAAAAAATAAATATAATATTCTAATTATATTTTCGAACATACGATAATGTTGTTGGGACCGTAAATGGCTATTGTGGATGAAGAGAGAAAGATGATGAGAGGTGAAGCAAAAGAAGAGGAAGAAGATGATGCAGATTGTCGTCACTCTACATCTACATTGGTGCTAATAATGATGTAGGAAAGGGCGATGTCACTCGACAATTGTATCGATGCTGACGCAGTTACTGAGCTATCATAAACGATCGTCATGCACCCATAACACATTCGCTCAATGAATCATTCGTCACTTTTGCATGCTTGTATATATTCTTGGCAGCATATTTTGTCATGATTTTATGTGTTTTTTGCTTGAAAAATATAAGTAAAAATAGTTCTATAGTGCAATTGCTCACCATGTCAAGAAAAACTACTCTAAAATGGCTTCGTTTTTTCATGCTACGATATGTTTTCTACAAACCATTGTGCGGTGTAAGACGTCAGCCAACTCAAACCCCTAGAACCCCCAGGATGGCATAGGGATGAATAGGGCTTCGAGGTAATGCTAGGTGTTGATTGGTTTACATAAGTTTGCATGTTAAGTTGACAAGAACTTGTCATCACATCTTCTTCCTCTCTTTTCTCTCTTGCACATAAAGTGTTTATTGAATCACTTATAAAGCTGCCCTCTTCATAAGACATCAAAACTTGTCTACCACTCACTTTCGAACTAATCAACTTACTCTTTTTATAAGTCATATAAGACCTGTGTGAGATTGCAAATAGGTTGACCCTTTGCGGATGTATAACAAATGACTTAGGCAATCCCAACTAAGTTCATTAATGCAATAGTGCTTCACGACTTAGGTAACTCTAGCTAAGTCTATAACTTTGCCATAAGGATGCTTCACGACTTAGGTAATTTTAGCTAAATCTATGACATTGTGGTCTCAGATCCGGTTAGCAATTCTAGAAAATAGTGAAGAAGTTTCACAATCTCGCCATGATGAAGCATCATGATAAATCAAGTAAGATAGGACAAGCCAAACCATCACCCCAAGCAGCTACAGGTGGGCTGTAAGTGTAAACTCGTGTTGAATCTCAATTTTCTCAATTGATGAATTATTGATCTAATCCATGTGTTAAGAAAAGTGATATAGGACTAACTATGATAATGAAAAGGCAAAACAATTAAAGAAGAATTGAATGTTAGGTCGGAGTCAAAGAACGGGCATCGGGCCGGAAGAATCGGATGATATATCAAAGGTTCAAACGATGCTGATGTTGAATCTCAGATTTTAATGATGAAACCAATTGATAGTGTTTATCTGATCTGCATTTTGAGTGATACAAGAAGCTTCGATTAGGGAGAGACAATTAAGGCAAGAAGAACTATGTTGGGCCAGAGTGGAATATGTCAGAAGATTGGACATCGAGCCGGAGGATTGATCGATGTATCGGTAGAAGGCTTCGGGCCATAGGTTCGGGCATCGAGCCAAGAAAAGCGAAAATTGTGCCAAGGAAATTGAAGTTGCGGAGGTCAATTAGCCAATTGGGCAATAGGCCGCAAGAGAGGACAATGCGCTGAAGAATCGGACGAAGCATCAATGAACCAATGACATGCTAGATAACATTTATTTTAATCCTTGTAATAATTATCTAGATTGAAGTAGGTCTTAAGTGTGCAAGATTAACTACGATAGCGATCAAGGCATAAAGCAAAATAAAGTCTTGGAGTCAAAAATGATATTTCATTGGGAGTTCAAGAGTTCACCGGAAGTTCTATCGAAATTGATCGAGAAGTCCAGGAGCTTGCCAAAGAAGCTTGTCAGAACTCACCAAGAAGATTATCGTGAAGTCCAGAAGCTTTCTGGGAGTCCGTTGGAACACTACCAAGAGATCGTCGGAAGTTCGCCGGAAGCTTGTCGAAAGAAACCTAGACTTGCCGGGCTTATTTAGCTTAGTGTATGTCTTAAAATTCATAGTTAGCACATAATTGGGTTGGAATTGGGATAACTCAATTAGGGGCCAGTTGGGCTCAAGTTTAGGCTGTGTTGGGCAAAGTGAAAGGCCCAAACAGTGACCCAACAGGTTGAACCGTCGTGGCATAGTCTCCGAGACTGTCAAGCGGTGGTACCATCGGTTTGGGTGATGATACTGCCCAGACACAATCTCCGAGAGACTATCAAGCGATGGTACCACCAGACTGGGCTGTGGTACTGCCCAGTGTCAGTGCTACAGGCGATGGTACTACCCAACACAGGTGGTGGTACCGCTAGGACCCGGGAAACATAGGATGAGACACTTTTAGGCTCTAAGTTTGAATCCACTTGAGGCCTATAAATACCTCTCTTATCTCTAGTTAACAAACATAAGAATTGAGAGAAAAAGAAACAAAAACGTTGTTGTAATTTTGTGAGAACTCATCTCAAGCTCTAAGTGTTAGTCTTGTTTAAGAGAGGAGTGAAAGGGGTTGTAAAGGTTTTCTCCTAAATATGTCAAAAGAATAATCAAGTTATAAGGGTAGTTGATCTTCACCCATTAAAGGAAGATCGCTAGTGGATGTCAGTGGCCTCGACGAAAGAGGAATCGGTGGAGTGGATGTAGGTCACGACGACCAAACCACTATAAAATGGTTTGCATTTCTATTTTGATGTTTATCTTTATTGTAAACTGCTTTACTTCCTCGTTACTTTTCTTGCACACCCTTCCGTACGCTTCCAAGTTAATATCTTTCCGAAACGATTTTTCATCGTATAAAGATTTTTTAAACTAATGTGATTTTTATCCGCTGCACTAATTCACCCCCCCTAGTGCCAACTCGATCCTAACAACTGACACGAGAGTGCCTAATTTGCTACAATCTGCTTATATGGACTTTGCTGATGCTTTGGTATTGTTTTCAGCCCACAATGTTGACTCATAGTTTTTAACTCAACCCCACTCAAATATGATAGCTCATTAACACATTCCCTAAATGAGGTTACTGTTGGGAAATCCTTGAGGGCGACATCACATGCGCAGCGGAAGAACAAGAAAACAAAATCCCCGATTCCCAAAGAGATGTTCGTCGTCGTGCGAAGATTGGTACGCAAAAATCCGCGAAACATAAAACTACGTATAGAGTAGATTGTGTTACCTAGGGAGATCGTATATCCCTGTTTCCTTGCAGATCCTTAGGAGAGGGTGAAGGAGGTCAAGCGTTCTCCTCTCTAGCGGTGATCCACACAATAGGGTTGCGACGACGCTCCTCAAAACTCCAGGCCTACTCAGAGGTGGAGATGGAGAGGAGAATAAGAAAAGGCAAACAAAAGCTCTCTAGCCTATGGGACTCTGAATCCCTCCTATTTATAGAGGTCCCCTGTCAAACCCTAATAGGTTCTCCCCTAGTGGGTATTGGATCTGCATCCAATAAGACAAGGGCTCCGTCGGATATCTCATATCCGAACCTCTATTCATCGCAATGCCTACCATATGTGTGTGACCCTCTAGGCCCAATATCGAGCTGGCCGTGAGTCATACCTGTCAGAACTCCTTCTAACTCAGTGAATTATTATCTCTATAATAATTCACTCGACTCATCGACTACGGACGTACTAGGCCACTACGTCGTAGTCCCCAGACGATACAGGGGAATCCAATCCATTGGACCTGTTTGTCCTCAGTTACTGTGTACCTATAGTCCATCATTCATCTAATATCCCAGAGACCGTATATAGAGCATGGTGTTGCCAGACCCATACAGTTTCTTCTCAAGTCTCGCTCTAATCGGATTCTCCCGGAGAACTCTTTCTCTCTCAACCCGAATGATCCTGGCCAGGGATTTGTTTGAGCAAGAACACATGGGATATTCCTCTCATGATGCCGAGAGTGGATGATCTTCTATCGACACTTAATTGCCCTCGTAAGGACGACTACCACTCCCAATGACCAGCTGTACTAGATCTGGGACAACCAAACCTATAAGTCTGGTATCAAAGAGTGGAGCACTCATACAGGACATCCTTGGTGTCTCAAGTCTAAGGACCAGATACACCACTAGGACTACGGAATCGCTGTCTGACAATAAGGCATCATCAACCATCCAACATTCCGTAAGCGGATCAATCAGTGAACTCATTCTCCAATGAGCACCTGTACTGTATCCCTAGTGTCCCTACACAAGCAGCTATGAGACCAGCTGCATCCATCATATGAACGGGTATACAACACACCAGTCTGTCCGGTTATCACGATATCCCTCTCGAGTAACCTATGACCGGGATTATTTAGGATATGTGTTTAAAGGTGAATCGATCTCACTATCGTGATCTCATCACGATCCGATTCCCATTACACAAATCCAAGGATATCACAATATATGTATGCATTTATGTAATAGTTATAAAGTGATATATGCCAAAATATAATAAGAAAAAAGATTCTATATTAAGTCACACGTGCCATCACTCACGTGATTGTCTTGCTGGGCACCTATGACTAGCAGTTACAGTTGTTTCAACGTGCTTTTCTTCATGACCAAGGAATGCATTAAAGAAGTTGGTTACCAATAGTAAAACACTTAATTTCGAAATTTCCTATGCATGAAGGGTTGTTTCATGCACTAGTACTTATTTGGTTGTTTATGGCTTAGAAAGAACTTTAGAAACTGATGATATTTTGGTAGAAGCTCTCTTGGAGTTCTCTCTTAAACTCTATATCTCTTGGATGATTTCTTGAGTAATGAATCTTTTATTTTTAGTTTTGTATCCTTGTTTAATTTCCTTGGGGTGGTGAACTTTCTGTATCCTTTTGTGATTTTAAATTTGGTGGTGAGCTATTTTTCGATCTTATTGAAGTATTATCGTGAGTTCAAACATTTTTTTATCAAAAAAAATTGTACCATCAATTTTCTTTCGAAATCTATTCTACTTTACCACACGCCCCCCCCCCCCCCCCCCCCCCCCCCTCCCCCCCCCCCCCTCTCATTCTACATCACTCTCGGTATCAAATGTGTTGGAAGCTCTTTTGGAGTTCACCAAAAGCTTGTTGGAAGATAATTGAGAATGTGCCGGAAGTTTCACCGGGAGTTGGAATGAACAATTGACATGTCGGACAACTAGGATTGCTTGCATTGTAATTGTTTAACCTTAATTATCATAGTTAAGGTTTCAATTTGAGTTAGTTTTGGGAGAAATCGTACTAACTCAATTATGGGCTAATTAGGTCCTAATTAGTGCTGAATTGGGCCTATTGTTTGGCCCATTAAGTGAACCTTAGTTGGCCCAAGTTGTGGCACCACTAGGGCTAATGGTGGGGCCGCTTAAGGCTCGACCTCCTATGGAGTCTGGACGGTGGTACCACCCAAACTAGGCGATGGTACTGTTGGTAGTTAATACTGTCAAGCAATGGTACCACCCTGTTAGGTGGTGATACCACTAGAGTCCAGTCTTCTAGGCTCTGTCAAGTGATCATACCGCTCAAACTGGGCAGTGGTACCGCCTAATGTTAAAGAGTAATGGTAGTGGTATCGCTTAGTAATAGCGGTAGTACCACTAGTACCTCGAGAACCCAAGATGAGATATTTTTTTCCTCTATTTTTTAAACCATTTAGGGTCTATAAATACCCTTCTCATCCCTTCTCAATAGTTACAACATCTTGAATGAAAATTAGTGTAAAATGCTATTGTAATTCCTAAAAGTTCCCTTTCTCTAGCTCTGAGTTTTAAATTCAGCTTGAGAGAAGGTTGAGTGAATTGTAAAAGTTATCTCCTAAACTTATGAAAATGAGAAAAAGGTTGTAAGAGGATAGTTAGTCTTTTTCTATTGAAAGAAGACCGTTAATAAACACTGGTGGCCTTAACGAAGGAGGAATCGGGAGTGGACATAGGTCACGACGATTGAACCACTATAAATTTAGTGTGCATCTTTTTTATGCTCTTCATTACTATTAGTTTTCTACTTTAACTACTTATTACAATATGGTTTCATCGAATCAAGCTTTTTTAAATCATTAAAATTTTTTGAATCGACGTTATTTTTCTAAAAGCACTAATTCACCCCCCCCCCCCCCCCCCCCCCCTCTTAGTGCTAATTTCGGTCCTAACAACTTGCTCCCATGCTATTGGAGCAGCTTAGGAGGAGCGTGACAGTGAATAAGATGAGTGAGAAGTTGGTTATTCTTTATGAGAAAATGAGGTATAATTTGGAGGGCAAACCGAGAAAAGAAGACACAAGAAGAGACTCACAGTGGCATAAACCTGCATTGACATTCTTGAAGTGAGTTTGGAGGAACTCTACTAAGGCCAACCAAGGTTTCTTGGCATAAAGAGCTTATAAGAAGAAGCTAAATCTCGAATCGACAAGGTTGAGTCCTTAGTCAATCAACTGATGGAAGACACCAAAGATTTAATGCAACATCTACACGAAGTCATGGTAGAACTCACATCCAGGGTGATATTGCTTACAAGGGCCCTTAATGCAAAAAGGAGCAACACCTATGTTGCACCACCACAAAACTTAAGGGCACTCAAGCTGCATTGCTACAAGGGCGCCAAGGATGCAAAGGAGCTTGAGAATTTCTTATTCGATATGGAATAGTACCTTCAAGCTATAATGCTCGATTCTGAAGGTACCAAAGTTTCGATAACAATTATGTATTTGAATGGGGATACAAAATTTTGATGGTGAATGCTGAATCTCAGATTTTGATGATGAAATCAATTATAAATTGTTTGATCTAATCTATATGTTGAGAAAGTATACAGGATTAACTACGATAGTAGTAAGACATAAAGCAAGTGTTGTGCTGGAGTCAAGATCGAGATCTCGTTAGGAGTTCAAGAGTTCATCGAAAGTCCGAATGCTCGTCGAAAGTTCTGCCGGAACCAACCGAGAAGTCCAAGAGCTTGCCAAAGAAGCTTGTCGGAACTCGCCAAGAAGATCGCCGTAAAGTCTATGAGCTTGTCGGGAGTCTGTTGGAACATTGCTGGGAGTTCGTCGGAAGTTCGCCGGAAGAGCAATTGACGTATCGGAACAAGAGTGCTTTAATTATGTCTTAGTTATTGTAGTTAGACAAAAAATTGAGTTAGGATTGGGAAGTAATCCCACTAACTTAATTAGGGGCCAACTGGGCCCTTAATAGGGCTGAATTGGGCCGGATTGAATAGCCCATTCAGCACCTAAAATCATGGCCAGTGGTGGCACCGCTTGGGAGACCCAATCTCCTAAGTACCATTGACAGTTAATGCTGTCAGTAGTGGTACCGCCCCTATCAGGCGATGGTACCGCCATAGCTCGGTCTTCGAACTCTGTCAAGTGATCGTGCTACCTAGACAGGGTGATGGTACCGCCTAGTGTCAAGTGTTAGGCGGTGGTACCGCTAATACTCTGAAATCCAGGGATATGATACTTTTTTGCTCTAATTCTGAAGCCAATTGGAGCCTATAAATATCCCACCCTTTTTTGCATAAAAGGGCATGAAAGTATTGGCATAATCTTAAATTTTTTAGTGTTAAAGTATTATAAAATGTGCTAGAGTCCTCTTCTTCTCTTTCTAAGTGTTTAGATCATTTAAGAGAGGTGTAAGACTTGTAAGGGTTATCTCCTAAACCCGCGAAAAGGAGAAAGCATTGTAAAAGGTGGTTGATCTTTGCCTATTGAAGGAAGGTCATTAGTGGATGTCAGTGACCTCGATAGGGGAGGAATCCGAAAGTGGATATAGGTCATAACGATCGAACCACTCTAAATTCTGGTTTGCATTTCGTCTTGAGCAATTTACCTTTATTGCAAACTACTTTACCTTCTTACTGATTTTTCTATGCTCCCATATGATTTCAAGTTAAAATCTTTATGAAATAAAGACTTTTGAAACTAGTAATTTTTTTGCTACATTAATTCACCCCCCCCCCCCCCCCCACCCTTTAGTTCAACACTTGATCCTAACAGTGAACATGTTAGAAAGAGATCCAATAGGGTCAGTGTTGAGTGGACACATGGGAGGACTTGAAGCGAGAGTTAATGACTCAGTTCCTAGGAACTTGAGAACGTAGAGTTCATCATAAGAAGGAAGTTGAGACAACTATACTAAAGTACTTCTATTTGGGACTACATGAAGTAATTTTCTATATTAATGTTGGACATCTAAGACATGTCCGAGAATGATAAACTATTTAGCTTTGTCAATACCTTGAAGTTGTGAGCACAATAGGAACTATATCGAAGGAATGTCACCGATGTGATCGAGATAATTACGACCATGAAAAGGCTCACTGACTTTGTTTCCTTAGAGGACTCTAGGAAGAAGAAATAATCTTCAAGAAATTGTCTACCTATATATTCTCAAGAGGAGTATGGGGGCAAACAAAGGAATAAAATTTCTCACAAAGTGCTAAGATTAAAAGATAAGGCCCCAAAATCTAGCGAATGCCTTTTGTGTGGAGAACCACACATGGTGAGGGAGTGCTCACAAAAACAAGCACTCAATGTCTTAACAGCTTCAATTCATCCCCCGAAATCAGATAAAGACAAGGCCATCGCTCTTAGTTCGAGTAGTTTAGAATCTAGTAGCGATGATGAGGAGTTATAAGAACCTCGGATGAGAGTAATATGTTTATTGAATCCATTATGGGGTCGAATGAGAGAGAACATGAAGATGAAGCCATAGAAAGCAGGGAGCAGCAAGTTGATATATGTGGACATCAAGCTCAATGGCTGAACAACCCGTGCGATGGTGGACACAAGCGCTACCCATAATTTTATTACCGACCGAGAAGCAAGGTGACTTAGGTTAGACTTGGAGAAGAACCCAAGCTAGATAAAGGCAGTAAACTCAAAGGCTGAATAGATCTCCAAGCTAGCAAAGGCAATACCCATCAGGATTGGGACACGGAGCGAAAGCATAGATATGATTGTGGTACCATTAGATTACTTCCAAGTGATTCTTAGAATGAAGTTCATGCATGCAACAAAGTTGGTGCCAACACTGTTCCTAAACTCCTTATGTCTAATGGGAGGCGACGACCCCTGCATGGTTCCTATTTCTCAAGGAGAAACTAAGGACCCACAATAACTATCGGCATTATAATTGAAGAAGAGGGTATGAAAAGGTGAATTAACTTTCGTGGTCGCTGTAAAGCTAGAGCAACTTGATGAGAAGGCCATTCATGAACCTACTATAGTGGTAAATATTTTGAAGGAGTTCAAAAATGTCATGTCGCCCAAGTTACCAAAAACTCTACCACCACATAGAAGTATGGACCATCATATCAAGCTAGAGCTATGACTGAAGCCTCCAATGAGACCACCATATCATATGGTCCCTCCAGAGTTGGCACAGGAAGTAATTAGATGAACTGCTAAGTGGTAGTCTCATCTATAGTTCGAAAATACCATTTGGTGCTCCAATCCTCTTCCAAAAGAAACAAGATGAAAGAATCTAATTATTTATCGACTATTTGGCCTTAAACAAGGTGATGGTGATGTTGAATCTTGGATTTGGATGATAAAATCAATTCATAAAATTATGAACTAATAAACATTTAAGATGAGTGACGTTAGAGAAACTTTGATCATGGACTTAAATCATTGAAGCAGAATTAGACGTTGGGCAAAAGAGTTTCATGTCAGATATTGGACGTTATGCAGGAGGATTAGTCGACATGTTGGAGGATGAACTTCGTGCCATGAGTTTGAGCATCAAGCCAGAAGGATTGAGCATTACACCAAGAAGATCGGGTATTGTGAGAAGTCAACATACCAATAGATCAGGCAATACGCTGAAGGGGATGACAATGTACTAGAAGTTCGAACGAAGTGTCGAATAAACTAATGACATACCAAACAATATAGGCTTCATGATTTATAATCATTGTTTCTTGATCGAAGTAGTTTAAGTGTCTAATTGAGTTGATTTTGGGTGTAACCATACTAACTTAATTAGGAGCCTATTAGGCCTAAATCAAAGCTGAATTGGACCTATTGGAAGGCCAATTAAGTGACTTGAGTTGGGGCTAGGTGGTGGCACCACCATGATAGGTGGTTGAACGATCTGTGAGTTAGAAAGTATAAAATATACTTTTTTGGAAAACCTGACGATGGTACCACCCAGTTTTGGGCAAGAGTACCACCCAGACTAGTAATGGTACTGCTAGGACATAGTCTCCTAGATTATATCAAGCAGTGGTATCACCCAAGCAGGCAATGGTACCACCAATGCTGAGACTATCAGGTGGTGGTACCATCGAGTGTAGGCGGTGGTACCGCTAATATCCCAAAAAACTAGGGATTTAAATTTTTGGCTCTAAGCTATTTAGAGCCTATAAATACCCCTCTCATGTTTGCAAGAGTATAAAAAAGCTTATAATTTTAAAGTGTTGTAAACTATGAAAGGTGTTGACTCTCTTTCTCCTTAAGTCTAGAAGTTATTCTAAAAGAGGCAAGAGATATTTTATGAAAGATGGG
This sequence comes from Musa acuminata AAA Group, assembly GCF_036884655.1. Lineage (NCBI taxonomy): Eukaryota > Viridiplantae > Streptophyta > Magnoliopsida > Zingiberales > Musaceae > Musa > Musa acuminata. The sequence goes on along the minus strand of NC_088352.1, from coordinate 31,294,247 downwards.
TGTAAGAATTCTCTCCTAACCTGTGAAAAGCAGAAAGAGTTGTAACAAGGGTAATTGATCTTTGCTTATTGGAAGAAGATCGAGAGTGAAAGCCGATGGCCTCGAAGTAAGAGGAATCAAGAGTGGACATTGGTCGGGACGACCAAACCACTATAAATTGGTTCGTATTTCCTTTTGCCTTAATTTACTATTGCATACTAATTTACTTACTAAGCAATCCTTACTCGCACTTCTTGTTAATCACATTTTTGATACAGATTCATTGACCAAAACTTTCAAATTATGATTTTTCGACAGTACTAATTCACCCGCCCCTCTTAGGTAAAGAATAAGTATCTCATCCCACTCATTATGGATTTATTCAACCAATTGGGTAAAGCAAAGTATTTCTTTAAACTTAACCTTCGGTTGAGTTACTAACAGGTGCATATTGTTAGGATCAAGAGCACTAAGAGGGGGGGGGTGAATTAGTGCAGCGGAAATCTTATAATAATTTAAAAACAAAAAGCTGCGTTCGTTCAAAAACGATTATGATGCAAAAGCAAATTCTCAGTTTGTATCTAAGTGCAGTTTGCGTCTAAGCGCAGATTGCGTCTAAGCGCAGTTTTGCGTCTAAGCGCAGATTGCGTCTAAGCGCAGTTTTGCGTCTAAGCGCAGTTTTGCGTCTAAATGCAGATTTACGTCTAAACGCAGATTTACGTCTAAACGCAGTTTTACGTCTAAACGTAGTTTTACGTCTAAACGCAGATTTACGTCTAAACGCAGTTTTACGTCTAAACGCAGTTTTACGTCTAAACGCAGATTTACGTCTAAACGCAGTTTTACGTCTAAACGCAGTTTTACGTCTAGACGCAGATTTACGTCTAAACTTTGAAACTCGTTTGTATATTCGCAGAAGGCAGTATGCAGTTGAAATCAAGACGTAAACGTAAACTGAAATCTGATGATTGAGCGAAGAAAGCCGATTTACGTCCGAATGCAGTTTTACGTCTAAATGTTGAAACTCGTTCGTAAAATCGTAGAGGACAGATTGCAGTTATTAATAGGATTAAAATGTAAGCGTAAACTGCAAGGAAGCTCGTTCGTAAAAGCGCGGAAAACAGTTCTGCAGAATCAAACGTAAACGTAAACTGTAATGTACGAAAATACAAGTTTACGTATGAATGCAGATTTGGAAGAACAACACTTAGAACTTGTTCGTGAAAGCGCAGAGAGCAGTAGTGATGAGGGAGGTTTGCAGTAATGATAAAGTGCTCGAAAATAAACGCAAACCAGAGATTTAGAGTGGTTCGGTCAGCCTTGACCTACTCCACTTTTGGCTTCCTCCACCGATGAGGTTGCCGACGTCAACTAGCTGCCTTCCTTCAATGGGCGAAGGCCAAACTTCCCTCTTACAGTTTCTCTCCTTTTGACAGGCTTAGGAGACAACCTTTACAGACCTTTCTCTCCTCACTTTACAGTTGAAAACTTGAAGAACAGAAGGAGGAGACTCAAGGCTTTACAACACTTTTGAGCTCTTTAGAATCACAGAAAAGATCACAATTTCGGTATAGGTCTGTCTCTTTTCAGTGCTGAATGGGTGGGGTATTTATAGGCCCCAACCCAATTCAAAATTCGAGCTCAAAACGATCAAATCGATCTAATCCCAGAATTTCTGGGATCAGGCGGTTGCACCTCTCAACTGGAGAGGTGGCACCGCCTGGCAGAGCTCGAAGACTGAGCTCTGCCGATTGCTTCTTCTCTGCCAGAGCTCGAAGACTGAGCTCGATGGTTGCATCACCTGGCAGAGCTCGAAGACTGAGCTTGGTGGTTGCATCACCTGGCAGAGCTCGAAATCTGAGCTTGGTGGTTGCATCACTTGGCAGAGCTCCAAACTGAGCTCAAGCTGATGCACCATTCTGCCATAGCTCGAAGACTGAGCTTGGTGAATTCATCACCTGGCAAAGCTCGAGACTGAGCTCAGGCTGATGCACCACACTACCAAAGCTCGAAGACTGAGCTTGGTGGTTGCATCGCCTGGCAGAGCTCGGAACTTGAGCTCTGGCGGTGCAACCTCTTGGCTGGAGCGGTTGCACCTCCCAGCCTTGCAACCCTGGCGGTTGCACCTCCTGGCTGGGGCGGTTGCACCTCCCAGCCCCACAGCCCAGGCGGTTGCACCTCCTGGCTGGGGCGGTTGCACCTCTCAACCCCACAGCCCAGGCGGTTGCACCTCCTGGCTGGGGCGGTTGCACCTCTCAACCCCACAGCCCAGGCGGTTGCACCTCCTGGCTGGGGCGGTTGCACCTCCTGGTGCAATCAGGGTCCGAATGGTTCACTCCATTCGACCCACTTTGAATCTTTTCAGGGGCCCAATTGCCCCAAGATTAAGCTAATGGGATCACCTCCCATTTTCATGCTTAATCATCGTGCTAACTACGATTATCTCTAAGACAACTTCTGCAGCTTGCTCCGATGCGTCAATCGCTTCTTCCGGCGAGTTTCCGGCCAACTTCCGTCGATCAACCGATAACCTTCGGTGATCCTTCTGCGGACATCCGGCATACTCCTGGACTTTGCGACGATCCACTTGGCGAGTTCCGACGAGCTTCGCTTGGCAAGCTTCTGGACTTCTCGGATCTGTTCTCTCTGAACCTCCGACGACCGTCCGAACTTCCGTCGAACTCTCGAACTCCCAACGTGATCATGATCTTGACTCCGGCGCAACTCCTGCTGCTTGTCTTAATCTCATCGTAGTTAATCCTGCACACTTATCTCAACACATAGATTAGATAACAAATGACAATTGACTTCATCATCAAAATCCGAGATTCAACACATATTGCTGAAGGCAATGAAGCAAAGACCACTTGTGTGACCAGGTATAGAGCATTCAAGTTATTTGTGATGTCTTTTGACTTAACTAATACTCCAGCCATATTTTGCACTCTTATGAACCAACTATTCAAGGAGTATTTAGATAATTTTATGGTCATCTACTTGGGTGATATGGTCATTTACATCTAAATGCTTGAGGTGCACGTCAAGCACCTTTGAATATTTTTCAAGATTCTAAAGGAGAACACTTTATTTGTGAAAAGGGAGAAGTGCTACTTTACTTAGATGGAGATTTTATTCTTATAGTACTGAATTAGTGATGGTTCCATTCAGATGAATAAATCAAAGGTGTAAGTTATGGTGGCTTGGTGAACACTAAAGAAGGTGTCGAAGCTGAGATCCTTCTTTGGTTTTATCAACTATTATTGACACTTCATAGCTGAGTATTCGAAGTGTGCAACTCCATTGAAGGAGTTGTTAAAGAAGGAGCAGCCTTGGTGATGGTCTGACAAATACAAAGTGGCATTCCAAGACCTAAAGGCTACTATGTACTAGTCATAGGTGCCCTACAAGCCAATCACGGTTCTAAAGTGTATGCCTTCATGTGTGATTTCGAGTGTATACCAAATATCATGTGTAGTTTCACAAATCAAAATACAATTAAACTCATTTTTATCTAAAGTGCCAAATAAAGCATTCATAGCTTTTAGCATTTAAAGAAAAAGTCATCTTCTCCAAATCATTCCATTCGTTTATTGGTTTGGAAGACTTTTCAAAATCATTTTCAATGATATTCTATAAATCAAAGTTCATAGAAAGTAAGAAAATTTGCATGTTAGTTTTCTAATATATGTAATTTGTTCCATTGAACATAAGAGGATGGATAATAGAATGACCTTCTTGAAAGCCAAAAAAAGTCATCTCTCTTGGGTGTTAAACTAAATAGAGAGAAATGTGGCTCCGATACCAACTATTAGGACCGAAATCGACACTAAGAGTGGGGGATTGAATTAGTGCTTATAAAAAATTATGTCAATTCGAAAATATCATTCGGTAAAACTCATATCGGAAAGATAAGTTTAACTTGAAAGCGCGTTATTATGACTCTAGCTAGAAAAGTCCTAATAGAGAGGGGCATTCATGTTAACCTACCTAACTGACCCCTATTAAAGATGTGAAGAGGTCGGCTAAGGTTAGGAGGTTATTTCTTAGATAAGCATTAAGAATTGTAAAGGAATATGAGTCTTGAGTAGGAGTCCTATTAGTAGTTGGTTAGAAGTCTTATTAGGAGTTAGGGTTTAGAAGCCCTATAAATAGTCATGTATTCATCCTCTTTTCTTAAGTAATAGATGAATCTTTTCTGTAGCATTTGAGTAGCAATTCGGAGGAAGGAACCCCTATAGAGTTTCAAGGAGGTCGATCCCCTAAAGAGATCAACACTAAGCTTAGACTCTACAAGGGTGAAAGTAGTAAACAAGTAAATCAGTTTGCAATATGAGAATGAAAAGCAAAACAAAAATACAAATCAAGTATACCGGATTTATAGTGGTTTGATCGTCATGAGCTATGTCCACTCCCGATTCTTCTTCACTTGAAGTCACCGGCTTCCATTACTGATCTTCTTTCCAATAGGCAAAGATCAACTACCCTTACACTTTCTCCTTTTCACAGGTTCAGGAAAGAACCTTTACACCCCTCTTTTATAAGTGTTCCCTCACACACCTATCTTAGGACTATCACTTAGCTCTAGGAGGAGGGACTCTACACTTTAAGAGATCACAGCCTTACAAGCACAAGAGTTTTTGTTCTACTTTTGTGTATATACCAAACAAAAATTTATGGGGTATTTATAGACCCCAAATGGCTTCAAAAATTGGAGTCAAAATTTAAATTCTTGGGTTTTCGAGGTACTAGTGGTACTATCGCTAGTATTGGGCAATACCATAGCTTGACAGACTGACAACTGGTGGTACCATCACCTGTCAGTCTAACATTGGGTGGTACCACCACCAAGTCTGGCGGTACTATTGCCTGACACACTAATACTAGGCGGTACCATTGCCCACTCTAACGGTACCACCGCCCACTCTAACGGTACCACCGCCTAACATAGTCTTGAAGACTGTGTTTGTCGGTACCATTGCCAGACCCTACTATAGGACATTGAATGGACCAAACAACATGCCCAATTCAACTCTGATTTAGGCCCAATTAGCCCTTAATTGATTTAACATTGTTTCATCCCAATATCGACTTAATTAGACCTAAACTAACTTAATCTAGATAAATTATTACAAAGCATGAATCATATGTTGTCTGGCTTGTCATTAGTTCTTCCGGTGCTTTGTCCGATCCTTCGACATATCATCCTCTCCTTCAGCGTATTGCCCAATCAGCATGTTGACTCCTACAACTTTTGATTCCCTTAGCATAATATCTGATCCTTCGGACCAATGCCCGAACTCATGATATGAAGTCCTTCTATTGACATATTAATCAATCCTCCGGCATAACGTCTAATCTCCTAACATGTTCAACTCCGACTCAACATATAATTTCTCCTACTTCAATCAATTTTCCTCTCCTAGATCGAAGCTAGTCCTATATCACTCAAAACATAGATTAGATCATAAACTTATCAATTGATTTCATAATCAAACTTCAAGATTCAATAGAGAATTGTTCTCATGATGAAAAAAATTGTGCAAGTCCTTGATACAATGATGCCTACGATTGAGGAAGGGGCAAGCAAATATGAGATCGCTCGCTATGTGAAATACATAGATAACTCCACTCTTGCTTAATATTACATATTGGGCTCCATGACTCTTGAGTTATAAAGATAGTATGAAAAGATGGATGTCAGATCAATTCTTCTACATGTCCACAAATTGTTTGAGGAATAGGGAAGGACTCAGCGATATGAGATATCTAAAAGCCTCTTTTGTGTTAGGATGACTAAGGGGACACTGATTCAGAATCATATCCTAAAGATAATTAAGTGGATAGAGAAACTCATCGGTCTAGGAATGGTCCTAGAGGATAACCTATGTGTGGATCTTGTGCTTCAGTCCCTACTAGGTTTGTTTTCATAATTCATAATGAATTTTAATATGAACAAGCTTGAGGTGACTCTCCTTGAGCTCCGCAATATATTGAGGGAGGCATAGAGCATTATCAAGAAAGAGAAGCTGATTCTCTATACTAGCGAGACCAAAAAGAAAAGGAAGATAGAAAAGTCCCTTAAGAATGGCAAAGGCAAGGGTAGACCGGGTAAAGCAAAGGTTGCTAAAAAGGACCCGACAAAGGACATGTTAGGATCGAGAGCACTAAGAGGGGGGGGTGAATTAGTGCAGCGGAAATCTTACAGCAATTTAAAAGCTAAAGCTGCGTTCGTCCGATAAAAAGTGATTTCGATATAAAAGCAGAATCACAGTGCAGTTTGCGTCTAAGCGCAGTTTTGCGTCTAAGCGCAGTTTGCGTCTAAACACAGTTTGCGTCTAAGCGCAGTTTGCGTCTAAGCGCAGTTTGCGTCTAAACGCAGTTTTACGTCTAAACGCAGTTTTACGTTCAAACGCAGTTTTACGTCAAAACGTAGTTTTACATCTAAACGCAGTTTTACGTCTAAACGCAGTTTTGCATCTAAACGCAGTTTTGCGTCTAAACGCAGTTTTACGTCTAAACGCAGTTTTACGTCTAAACGCAGTTTTACGTCTAAACGCAGTTTTGCGTCTAAACGCAGTTTTACGTCTAAACGTAATTTTACGTCTAAATGTAGTTTTGCGTCTAAAAGCAGTTTTGAACCTTGAAAAGCGTTTTACGTAGAAAGCAATTTGCAGTTATAAATGGAATCCGAATGTAAGCGTAAACTGCAGTGTGAAGATCGTACGAAAACACGATTTACGTTTGAATGCAGATTCTGAAAGATCAGAGCTTAGAAACTCGTTCGTAAAGGCGCAGAGGGCAGTAGCAATGTAGGAGGTTTGCAGTAATGATAAAGTGCTCAAGGTAAAAGCAAACCAGAGATTTAGAGTGGTTCGGTCAGTCTTGACCTACTCCACTTTTGGCTTCCTCCTCCGACGAGGTCACCGACGTCAACTAGCTGCCTTCCTTCAATGGGCGAAGGCTAACTGCCCTTTTACAGTTTCTCTCCTTTTGACAGGCTCAGGAGACAACCTTTACAGATCCTTTCTCTCCTCTCTTTACAACTCAAGACTTGAAGAACAGAAGGAGGAGAACTTTAGGACTTTACACAAATTTGAGCTCTTAGAATCACTGAAAAGATCAAGAATTCGGTGTGGATCTGTATCTTTTCAGTGCTGAATGGGTGGGGTATTTATAGGCCCCAACCCAGTTCAAATTTGGAGCTCAAAACGATCAAATCGATCAAATCCCAGAATTCTGGGATCAGGCAGTTGCACCTCTTGACTGGAGAGGTGGCACCGCCTGGCAGAGCTCGACGACTGAGCTCAGGCGATTGCACCTCTCTGCCAGAGCTCGAAGACTGAGCTCGATGGTTGCACCGCCTGGCAGAGCTCGAAGACTGAGCTCGGTGGTTGCACCGCCTGGCAGAGCTCGAAGTCTGAGCTCGGTGGTTGCATCACCTGGCAGAGCTCGAAACTGAGCTCAGGCTGATGCACCTCTCTGCCAGAGCTCGAAGACTGAGCTCGATGGTTGCATCACCTGGCAGAGCTCGAGACTAAGCTCAGGCTGATGCACCTCTCTGCCAGAGCTCGAAGACTGAGCTCGGTGGTTGCACCGCTTGGCAGAGCTCGAAACTTGAGCTCTGGCGGTGCTACCTCTTGACAGAGGAGGTTGCACCGCCCAGTCTAGCTCGAAGATTGAGCTCTGGGCGGTTGCACCTCTTGGCTGGGGCGGTTGCACCGCCCAGCCTCGCAGCCCTGGCGGTTGCACCTCCTGGCTGGGGCGGTTGCACCGCCCAGCCTCGCAGCCCTGGCGGTTGCACCTCCTGGCCTAGGCGGTTGCACCGCCTGGTGCAATCAGGGTCCGAATGGTTCGCTCCATTCGGCCCAATTTGAATCTTTTCAGGGGCCCAATTGCCCCAAGATTAAGCTAATGGGATCACCTCCCATTTTCAAGCTTAATCATCGTGCTAACTACGATTAACTCTAAGACAACTTTTGCAGCTTTGCTCCGATGCGTCAATCGCTTCTTCCGGCGAGTTTCCGGCGAACTTCCGTCGATCATCCGATAAACCCTCGGTGATCCTTCTGCGGACATCCGGCATACTCCTGGACTTTGCGACGATCCACTTGGCGAGTTCCGATGAGCTTCGCTTGGCAAGCTTCTGGACTTCTCGGATCTGTTCTCGCTGAACCTCCGACGACCGTCCGAACTTCCGTCGAACTCTCGAACTCCCAACGTGATCATAATCTTGACTCCGGCGCAACACCTGCTGCTTGTCTTACTCTCATCGTAGTTAATCCTGCACACTTATCTCAACACATAGATTAGATAACAAATGACAATTGACTTCATCATCAAAATCCGAGATTCAACAATCTCCCCCTTTTTGATGATGACAATCAATTGATAAAGGAGTTGTCCTTAACTCCCCCTATCTATATGCCATAGTTGAGATAAGTCAACCTTGAATTCAAGACCAAAGAATTCAAGTGACGTATTGATAAGTTAGATCAGTTAAACTTATCAATGCTCCCATCATGATGCCCATCATGATGTATCTCTTCAAGAATGATGTCAAGGCATGACATACATCATCAAGTTTGTATGATAGTGTTTGTAACTATTCATCATGTAATCATATAAAGCTACGAAGGACTTTTTACATGATGCACACATTTGAGATTTTCTAGCAAGTTTGCATTTTCTTCACAATATAGAATATCAAATCAAGACATGATGCAAACTATAGCACATGTTCACATATCTCTTGGTGATGCAAGGATGGCATAACTATAACATTGTTTATAGCATCACTCAAGTATTTGCAACTATGACATAGACATGATTATGGCAGTTCAGCTATGACATAGTGTTTATCAATTCATATGTTTCTCCCCCTTTGTCATCAACAAAAAGCATGATAGCATTATCAAGCACATAAAGGAAGTCATAACACATATAATACTTTGAATATCTCTTTATTGTTTGTTGCTTGAAGGAGGAAAGTCATTTTTCAAAAAGTTTTCATAAGAGTGTACAGGAAAATCCCATTTTTAGCATACAAACCGAAAAATGAACTTCTTACATGCATTTGGTTAAAAATATTTGTCACATAATTTGCAACATGCGATGTCAAGGCATGTAATAGTAATAACATCCGAAAAATAATAATTTTTTAAGTATTCGGACACATCAACATTCCTAATTCTCTTCTTATGTAATCAAATTGTTCTTCACATAGGGGTTTTGTGAAGATATCAGCTAGTTGATGTTTGGTATCAATAAACTCTATGGTTACATCATGATTAGTGACATGATCTCGTATAAAGTGATGTCTAATATCAATGTGTTTTGTTCTTGAGTGTTGTATAGGATTTTTAGTTAAGCATATTGCACTCGTGTTATCACATTTAATGGGAATATCTTTAAGATTTACTTTGTAATCTTCTAAAGTGTTTTTCATCCATACAACTTGTGCACAGCATGCACTTGCTGCAATGTATTCAGATTCGGTTGTTGATAGAGCAACCGAGTTTTGTTTCTTAGATGACCAGGATACAAGGGCATGTCCTAAAAATTGACATGATCCTGATGTGCTTTTTCTGTCTAGTCTACAGCCAGCGAAGTCCGCATCAGCATAAGCTGTTAATTCAAAATTTTCTGATTTTGGGTACCATAATCCTAGATTGGTAGTTCCATTAAGATATATGAGTATTCTTTTGACTGCTTTGAGATGAGATATCTTAGGGTCTGATTGAAATCTAGCACAAAGTCCTACACTGAACATGATGTCTGGTCTGGTGGCAGTGAGGTAAAGTAAACTTCCTATCATACCCCTATAGGTTTTTTTATCGAAGCTTTCTCCATTCTCATCAATTTCTAACTTAGTGGAGGTGCTCATAGGAGTGTCAATGGCTTTTGAATTATTCATTTTGAACTTCTTTAGCAAACTCACAACATATTTGGTTTGACTAATAAAGATGCCATTGCTTAGTTGTTTGATTTGTAGGCCTAAGAAGAATGTTAACTCTCCCATTAGACTCATTTCGAATTCATGACTCATAGTTTTCGCAAAGGATTCACAAAGAGATTCATTTGTAGAACCAAAGATAATATCATCAACATAAATTTGAACAATGAGAAAATTATTTTCAAAGTTCTTGATGAATAATGTAGTATCAACCTTGCCTTTTATGAAATTATTTTCAATAAGAAAAGAACTAAGTCTCTCATACCAAGCCCTAGGAGCTTGTTTTAAACCATAGAGAGCTTTAGTTAATCTAAACACATGATTAGGAAGACTATTATTTTCAAATCCAGGAGGTTGTTCAACATAGACTTCTTCGGAAATAAAGCTATTAAGAAAGGCGCTTTTAACATCCATTTGAAACAACTTAAAATTATTACTGCTAGCGTAGGCAAGGAGCATCCTTATGGCTTCCAATCGTGCCACAAGAGCGAAGGTTTCTTCGTAATCGATACCTTCTTCTTGGTCGAAACCTTTGGCCACTAATCTAGCCTTGTTTCTAACCACGATACCATTTTCATTTTGCTTGTTTCTGAAGACCCATTTAGTACCAATAACTAGATGGTCATTTGGCCTAGGAACAAGCTTCCACACTCCATTTCTTTCAAATTGATTTAATTCTTCTTGCATTGCGATAATCCATGAATCATCTTTCATGGCTTCATCAACGCATTTGGGTTCAATTTGGGAGAGAAAGGCGGTATTTGCACAAAAGGTTTTAAGAGAAGATCGTGTTTGAACTCCCTTTGATGTGTCTCCTAAGATTAGCTCCTTAGGATGAGCATCTATATACTTCCAATCCTTGGGTAAGGAAATCTGGGAAGTGGATGCATCCAAGTTGCTAGTTGGAGACGGGGTCTCGTTTAAATTTAAAGAATCAAAATTAACATCATCGTCAAGATCATTTTTCGTGAGTTCAGAAGTCTCATTGAAAACAACATGAATGGATTCTTCAATAATTAGAGTTCTTTTATTAAAGATACGAAAGGCTTTAGAAACTGTAGAATAACCAAGAAAGATTCCTTCATCGGATTTAGCATCAAATTTTCCTAAGTTATCTTTTTCATTCAAGATAAAACACTTACACCCAAAGACTTTGAAATATGAAACGTTGGGTTTTTTATTGTTCCATAACTCATAGGGAGTTTTGGTTAGTAGAGGTCTCACTAGAACTCTATTTAAGATATAGCATGCAGTATTTACGGCTTCGGCCCAAAAATATTTGGGTAGGTTATGTTCATTTAACATGGTTCTTGCCATTTCTTGTAAATTTCGATTTTTTCTTTCTACAACTCCATTTTGTTGAGGGTTTCTAGGAGTAGAGAAATTATGGTTGTATCCATTGAGTTCACAAAATTCTTGGAAATCATGGTTTTGAAATTCACCACCATGATCACTTCTAATTGACGAAATCATAGAACCTTTCTCATTCTGAACGAGTTTGCAAAACTTGGTAAAAGATCTAAGGCATTCACTTTTCTGTTTTAAAAAGTAAGTCCATGTGTATCTGTTATAGTCATCTATGATGACGAAAGCGTATTTGCTACCTCCTAGGCTTGATGTGGAGATGGGTCCGAACAAGTCCATATGGATCAATTGTAAGGGCCTAGAGGTGCTTACTTGATTTTTAGATTTGAAGCTACTCTTAATTTGTTTACCTAATTGGCAGGCATCACATACATTGTCTTTGATGAACTTGATATGAGGAATTCCTCTTACAAGTTCTTTGGATGATATTTGAGTGATTAGCTTCATGCTAGCATGACCTAATCTTCTGTGCCATATCCAAGCATTCTCATTTAAAGCAGAAAAACATATTTCATTACATAAATCATCGATGTCAATAGTGTATACGTTATTTTGCTTTAATGCAATCATAGATATGTTTTTGTGAGGTTTTTCAATGACGCAAGCATTAGATTCAAATTTGATGATATATCCTTTATCACATAATTGACTAATGCTTAGGAGGTTATGTTTTAGACCATCAACTAGCAAAACATCTTCAATAGAAAAGTTGGATTTGTTACCTATGGTTCCTTTGCCAATGATTTTACCCTTGTTGTTGTCTCCGAAGGTGACATATCCTTCGTTTATGCTAGAGAATTGGGATGAATCTCCGGTCATATGCCTTGAGCATCCACTGTCAAGGTACCATCTCTTGCTCCTAGCTTGCGATGGTTTAGTTTTCTACAAGAAAGGATGACGTTTAGGTACCCATTTGCTTTTGGGTTCCTCACAAATAGATCTACATTTTTTATCATGTTGCATAGAATTTGTCATGGTTCCTTTAGGAACCCATATCAATTTGTTTGGACTTATTTTCTTGAATGGACAACAATGTGTCTTGTGTCCAGATTTGCAACAAAAGTTGCACTTGGTTTGGTGTTGAACATGTAAGATGGGGCCTTTTACAAAGGTAGTTGGATTTTGGTGAGGACTCCTCACAAATCCAATCCCACTTCTTTTGGGAGCATGACCCTTGTTTGTAAGGATCATGTTTAATGACTTGCTACCAACCTCGAATTTCTTCAAGGTGTCCTTAAGTAGCAAGTTTTCTTTTTGACAGATTTCTAGATCATGACATTTTATACATGAATTTAAACTATCATGATATTCGATTTTTAACTTATTAAAATCACAAGTAAGACTATCATGTACCTTTTTTAGCAATTTGTATTTTCTATTTATAACTTTGCATTCATCAAATAAATCATGGAAGGCATTTAATAATTCCTTGAAAGATAAATCAGCATCTAATAAATCCGTTACCTCCTCTCCGATGGCCATTAAGGCGTAATGAGCAACTTGCTCGGTGTTGGACTCCTCTTCTTCAGATGCGCTCGAGTCATCCCATGTTGCTTGAAGAGCCTTCTTCTTTGATGTTCTTCTTTTGACTTGGGGACAATCATTCTTGTAGTGTCCCGGCTTTTTACATTCGTAGCAGATCACTTGGTCCTTCTTGGGTTCAAGTTTATTTTTCACATCGTTTTTAAACTTGTTTCTTTTGAAGAATTTCTTAAACTTTCTTGTCAAAAGTGCCAAGTCATCATCACAGTCCTCATCACTTGAGTTTTCTCTCAAGTGGCATTCAGAAGTTTTAAGTGCCATATCCTTCCTGTTCTTTGGAAGGATGTCTTCTTGCTCTTCATGAGCTTTGCAAGTCATTTCGTAGGTCATTAATGACCCGATTAGTTCTTCAAGAGGGAAGTTGCGCAGATCTTTTGCCTCTTGAATAGCAGTGACTTTAGGATCCCAATTTTTAGGAAGGGATCTTAGTATTTTATTTACGAGTTCAAAATCCGAAAAACTTTTTCCGAGTCCTTTTAGACCGTTGACGACATCCGTGAAACGGGTAAACATGTCGCCAATGGTTTCACTCGGTTTCATTCGGAAAAGTTCAAAAGAATGCAGCAACAGATTGATTTTTGACTCTTTCACTCTACTTGTGCCCTCGTGGGTCACTTCAAGTGTGTGCCAAATATCAAATGCAGTTTCGCAAGTTGAAACACGATTAAACTCGTTTTTATCAAGTGCGCAAAATAAGGCATTCATAGCCTTTGCATTAAGAGCGAAAGCCTTCTTTTCCAACTCATTCCAATCGATCATTGGAAGAGAAGACTTTGAAAATCCGTTTTCAACAAGGTTCCACAGTTCAAAATCCATAGAAATAAGAAAGATCCTCATTCGGGTCTTCCAGTAGGTGTAGTCCGTTCCACTGAACATGGGTGGACGTGTAATAGAATGCCCCTCTTGGTTTCCGGCGTATGCCATCTCTCTTGGGTTTTAATCCTTTAGAGAGTTAACCTTGCTCTGATACCAATTGTTAGGATCGAGAGCACTAAGAGGGGGGGGTGAATTAGTGCAGCGGAAATCTTACAGCAATTTAAAAGCTAAAGCTGCGTTCGTCCGATAAAAAGTGATTTCGATATAAAAGCAGAATCACAGTGCAGTTTGCGTCTAAGCGCAGTTTTGCGTCTAAGCGCAGTTTGCGTCTAAACACAGTTTGCGTCTAAGCGCAGTTTGCGTCTAAGCACAGTTTGCGTCTAAGCGCAGTTTGCGTCTAAACGCAGTTTTACGTCTAAACGTAGTTTTACGTTCAAACGTAGTTTTACGTCTAAACGCAGTTTTACGTCTAAACGCAGTTTTGCGTCTAAACGCAGTTTTGCGTCTAAACGCAGTTTTACGTCTAAACGCAGTTTTACGTCTAAACGCAGTTTTACGTCTAAACGTAATTTTACGTCTAAATGTAGTTTTGCGTCTAAAAGCAGTTTTGAACCTTGAAAAGCGTTTTACGTAGAAAGCAATTTGCAGTTATAAATGGAATCCGAATGTAAGCGTAAACTGCAGTGTGAAGATCGTACGAAAACACGATTTACGTTTGAATGCAGATTCTGAAAGATCAGAGCTTAGAAACTCGTTCGTAAAGGCGCAGAGGGCAGTAGCAATGTAGGAGGTTTGCAGTAATGATAAAGTGCTCAAGGTAAAAGCAAACCAGAGATTTAGAGTGGTTCGGTCAGTCTTGACCTACTCCACTTTTGGCTTCCTCCTCCGACGAGGTCACCGACGTCAACTAGCTGCCTTCCTTCAATGGGCGAAGGCTAACTGCCCTTTTACAGTTTCTCTCCTTTTGACAGGCTCAGGAGACAACCTTTACAGATCCTTTCTCTCCTCTCTTTACAACTCAAGACTTGAAGAACAGAAGGAGGAGAACTTTAGGACTTTACACAAATTTGAGCTCTTAGAATCACTGAAAAGATCAAGAATTCGGTGTGGATCTGTATCTTTTCAGTGCTGAATGGGTGGGGTATTTATAGGCCCCAACCCAGTTCAAATTTGGAGCTCAAAACGATCAAATCGATCAAATCCCAGAATTCTGGGATCAGGCGGTTGCACCTCTTGACTGGAGAGGTGGCACCGCCTGGCAGAGCTCGACGACTGAGCTCAGGCGATTGCACCTCTCTGCCAGAGCTCGAAGACTGAGCTCGATGGTTGCACCGCCTGGCAGAGCTCGAAGACTGAGCTCGGTGGTTGCACCGCCTGGCAGAGCTCGAAGTCTGAGCTCGGTGGTTGCATCACCTGGCAGAGCTCGAAACTGAGCTTAGGCTGATGCACCTCTCTACCAGAGCTCGAAGACTGAGCTCAATGGTTGCATCACCTGGCAGAGCTCGAGACTGAGCTCAGGCTGATGCACCTCTCTGCCAGAGCTCGAAGACTGAGCTCGGTGGTTGCACCGCCTGGCAGAGCTCGAAACTTGAGCTCTGGCGGTGCTACCTCTTGACAGAGGAGGTTGCACCGCCCAGTCTAGCTCGAAGATTGAGCTCTGGGCGGTTGCACCTCTTGGCTGGGGTGGTTGCACCGCCCAGCCTCGCAGCCCTGTGTTGAATCTCGGATTTTGATGATGAAGTCAATTGTCATTTGTTATCTAATCTATGTGTTGAGATAAGTGTGCAGGATTAACTATGATGAGAGTAAGACAAGCAGCAGGAGTTGCGCCGGAGTCAAGATCATGATCACGTTGGGAGTTCGAGAGTTCGACGGAAGTTCGGACGGTCGTCGGAGGTTCAGAGAGAACAGATCCGAGAAGTCCAGAAGCTTGCCAAGCGAAGCTCGTCGGAACTCGCCAAGTGGATCGTCGCAAAGTCCAGGAGTATGCCGGATGTCCGCAGAAGGATCACCGAGGGTTATCGGTTGATCGACGGAAGTTGGCCGGAAACTCGCCGGAAGAAGCGATTGACGCATCGGAGCAAGCTGCAGAAGTTGTCTTAGAGATAATCGTAGTTAGCACGATGATTAAGCATGAAAATGGGAGGTGATCCCATTAGCTTAATCTTGGGGCAATTGGGCCCCTGAAAAGATTCAAAGTGGGTCGAATGGAGTGAACCATTCGGACCCTGATTGCACCAGGAGGTGCAACCGCCCCAGCCAGGAGGTGCAACCGCTTGGGCTGTGGGGTTGAGAGGTGCAACCGCCCCAGCCAGGAGGTGCAACCGCCTGGGCTGTGGGGCTGGGAGGTGCAACCGCCCCAGCCAGGAGGTGCAACCGCCAGGGCTGCACGGCTGGGAGGTGCAACCGCCCCAGCCAAGAGGTTGCACCGCCAGAGCTCAAGTTCCGAGCTCTGCCAGGCGATGCAACCACCAAGCTCAGTCTTCGAGCTTTGGCAGAGAAGTGCATCAGCCTGAGCTCAGTCTCGAGCTCTGCCAGGTGATGCATTCACCAAGCTCAGTCTTCGAGCTCTGGCAGAGAGGTGGATCAGCCTGAGCTCAGCTTGGAGCTCTGCCAGGTGATGCAACCACCGAGCTCAGTTTGGAGCTCTGCCAGGTGATGCAATCACCAAGCTCAGTCTTCGAGCTCTGCCAGGTGATGCAACCATCGAGCTCAGTCTTCGAGCTCTGGCAGAGAGGAGCAATCGGCAGAGCTCAGTCTTCGAGCTCTGCCAGGCGGTGCCACCTCTCCAGTCGAGAGGTGCAACCGCCTGATCCCAGAAATTCTGGGATTTGATCGATTTGATCGTTTTGAGCTCGAATTTTGAATTGGGTTGGGGCCTATAAATACCCCACCCATTCAGCACTGAAAAGATACAGACCCATACCGAAATTGTTATCTTTTCTGTGATTCTAAAGAGCTCAAAAGTGTTGTAAAGCCTTTAAGTCTCCTCCTTATGTTCTTCAAGTTTTCAATTGTAAAGTGAGGAGAGAAAGGTCTGTAAAGGTTGTCTCCTAAGCCTGCCAAAAGGAGAGAAACTGTAAGAGGGAAGTTTGGCCTTCGCCCATTGAAGGAAGGCACCTAGTTGACGTCGGCAACCTCATCGGTGGAGGAAGCCAAAAGTGGAGTAGGTCAAGGCTGACCGAACCACTCTAAATCTCTGGTTTGCGTTTACTTTCGAGCACTTTATCATTACTGCAAACCTCCCTCATCACTACTGCTCTCTGCGCTTTCACGAACAAGTTCTAAGTGCTGTTCTTCCAAATCTGCATTCAGACGTAAACTCGTATTTTCATACATTACAGTTTACGTTTACGTTTGATTCTGCAGAACTGTTTTCCGTGCTTTTACGAACGAGCTTCTTTGCAGTTTACGCTTACATTTTAATCCTATTAATAACTGCAATCTGTCCTCTACGATTTTACGAACGAGTTTCAACATTTAGACGTAAAACTGCATTCAGACGTAAATCGGCTTTCTTCGCTCAATCATCAGATTTCAGTTTACGTTTACGTCTTGATTTCAACTGCATACTGCCCTCTGCGAATATACAAACGAGTTTCAAAGTTTAGACGTAAATCTGCGTCTAGACGTAAAACTGCGTTTAGACGTAAAACTGCGTTTAGACGTAAAACTGCGTTTAGACGTAAATCTGCGTTTA
This sequence comes from Musa acuminata AAA Group, assembly GCF_036884655.1. Classification (NCBI taxonomy): domain Eukaryota; kingdom Viridiplantae; phylum Streptophyta; class Magnoliopsida; order Zingiberales; family Musaceae; genus Musa; species Musa acuminata. Next base: position 31,276,893 of record NC_088352.1, on the reverse strand, counting down.
GACGTAAAACTGCGTTTAGATGTAAAATTGCGTTTAGACGCAATCTGCGTTTAGACGTAAAACTGCGTTTAGACGTAAATCTGCGTTTAGACGTAAATCTGCATTTAGACGTAAAACTGCGCTTAGACGCAAAACTGCGCTTAGACGCAATCTGCGCTTAGACGCAATCTGCGCTTAGACGCAAAACTGCGCTTTGACGCAATCTGCGCTTAGACGCAAACTGCACTTAGATACAAACTGAGAATTTGCTTTTGCATCATAATAGTTTTTGAACAAACGCAGCTTTTGGTTTTTAAATTATTGTAAGATTTCCGCTGCACTAATTCACCCCCCCCCCTCTTAGTGCTCTCGATCCTAACAATTGGTATCAGAGCAAGGTTAACTCTCTAAAGGATTAAAACCCAAGAGAGATGGCATACGCCGGAAACCAAGAGGGGCATTCAATTACACGTCCACCCATGTTCAGTGGAACGGACTACACTTACTGGAAGACCCGAATGAGGATCTTTCTTATTTCTATGGATTTTGAATTGTGGAACCTTGTTGAAAATGGATTTTCAAAATCTTCTCTTCCAATGATCGATTGGAACGATTTGGAGAAGAAGGCTTTCGCTCTTAATGCAAAGGCTATGAATGCCTTATTTTGCGCTCTTGATAAAAACGAGTTTAATCGTGTTTCAACTTGCGAAACTGCTTTTGATATTTGGCATACACTTGAAGTGACCCACGAGGGCACAAGTAGAGTGAAAGAGTCAAAAATCAATCTGTTGCTGCATTCTTTTGAACTTTTCCGAATGAAACCGAGTGAAACCATTGGCGACATGTTTACCCGTTTCACGGATGTCGTCAATGGTCTAAAAGGACTCGGAAAGAGCTTTTCGGATTTTGAGCTTGTTAATAAGATACTAAGATCCCTTCCTAAGAGTTGGGATCCTAAAGTCACCGCCATTCAAGAGGCAAAAGATCTGCAAAATTTCCCTCTTGAAGAACTAATCGGGTCATTAATGACCTACGAAATGACCTGCAAAGCTCATGAAGAGCAAGAAGACATCCTTCCAAAGAACAGGAAGGATATGGCACTTAAAACTTCTGAATGCCACTTGAGAGAAATCTCAAGTGATGAGGATTGTGACGATGACCTGACACTTTTGACAAGAAAGTTTAAGAAATTCTTCAAAAGAAACAAGTTTAAAAACGATGTGAAAAATAAACTTGAATCAAAGAAGGACCAAGTAATCTGCTACGAGTGTAAAAAGCCGGGACACTACAAAAGTGATTGTCCCCAAGTCAAGAAAAGAACAACAAAGAAGAAGGCGCTCCAAGCAACATGGGATGATTCGAGCGCATCCGAGGAAGAAGAATCCAACACCGAGCAAGTTGCTCATTACGCCTTTATGGCCATCGAAGAGGAGGTAACGGATTTATTAGATGCTGATTTATCTTTCGATGAATTATTAAATGCCTTCCATGATTTATTTGATGAATGCAAAGTTATAAATAGAAAATACAAGTTGCTAAAAAGGGTACATGATAATCTTACTTGTGAGTTTGATAAGTTAAAAGTCGAACATCATGATAGTTTAAACTCATGTATCAAATGTCATGATTTAGAAACTATACAAAAAGAAAACTTGCTGCTTAAGGACACCTTGAAGAAATTCGAGGTTGGTAGCAAGTCATTAAACATGATCCTTACAAACAAGGGTCATGCTCCCAAAAGAAGTGGGATTGGATTTGTGAGGAGTCCTCACCGAAATCCAACTACCTTTGTAAAAGGCCCCATCTTACACGTTCAACACCAAACCAAGTGCAACTTTTGTTGCAAATCTGGACACAAGACACATTGTTGTCCATTCAAGAAAATAAGTCCAAACAAATTAATTTGGGTTCCTAAAGGAACCATGATAAAACTCTATGCAACATGATAGAAAATGTAGATCTATTTATGAGGCACCCAAAAGCAAATGGATTCCTAAAGATCATCCGTTCCTATAAAAACATTGAAAGTCTAGGCCGGAGCAAGAAATAATGTTCTGCTCCTTGACTCTCAATGATCATAAAATCAAAAAGGAACTCGCAACGCTTAAGTAACAAGTGGAAGCTATGAAATCACAAATACGATACAATTAGAAACATATGATATCCAAATTCACATACCCCTGATCTTCAAAACCTGTTCATCTACGAATTAATTCTTGTAGAAACTAAATATGTCATAAAAGGGACACCAAACAAACATTCGTATGCACGTTAAAAGATCTATCTTACAAAGAGCTTCTTTCTTAAATAAAAACTCATACGAAATCATGTAACAAACATCAATTGCTCTGAAACTCTCCTCAAGGCAAAGGCTCCCTAAATCAAAACATCCTAAGTGCTCACCTGCTGCAGGCGGTGGCACCTCTCCAGCTGGCGGTTGCACCTCCAGCCATCACGGGTTGCCAGAGGTTGCACCGCTCCAGCCAGAGGTGCAACCGCCAGCAGCTCTGCCCTCTAAAATCACGCTAGGGCCGGCTAAGGAACCGACCCCAACTCACCCCCATTCCCTCCTCTACTCTTCCAAGACTCCTCCACTCCCACTTCACTCCTCTAAGCCTTCCAAATACCTCCCATTTCGGAGCAAAACATCAAGAATCCTTCCTTCTCTTGAAGATTTCACAAAGGTACTCTCTAAGAAGCTCTTAAAATTCTGTTTTGTTCTTCATTTACTTTAGCTCATCATCATCCCTCTAAAACAGCAGTAGTAATGGGATCTAGAAGATCCTCAAGGGACAAGGGAAAGAGGAGAGTAGTAGAAGAGTTTGATCTCACTCTTTTTGATTCCAAAAACCATGCTGAAAAATTTCTCTCCTTCGAACTAAGAAGCATTAATAAGGGAAAATATGTAGATCTGAATGAACTAAGAGATGTAGAGACTATCCATTGGTTTGCAAACCTTAATCTACTTCCCATTTTGCAGATCAACGAACCCATTTATCCTAGACTGGTTAGATTGTTTTATAACAACATGCAAAAAGATGATGAAGAAAGGATATCAACCTATCTCTTAGGACAACACATTTCAATCACTGATAGATTCATTTGTGATATGATAGGTATTCCCATGAAAAGCATAGGACTTTACTTCAAAGGATCATGGGATGAAAAAACTATTGAGACATCCTACGTTGAAGCCTTAGGAACAATCCTTGCCAATCCTAACGTAGAATCTATTCCTAAAAGTTGTGAACATCTAATGCCCTTTAACACTAAGATACTTCATCATATCATGACTAGTATAATTCTTCCTAAGCAATACCATCATGATGAAGTGAGTCAATTGGAATTAGGAATTATGTACCTAATTATGAAAGAACGTGACATTTGTCTTGGCTATCTGATCCAACAAAACATGTTGGAATTATCTACGAAAGATATGATGCTCCCATATGGTGGAATCATTACTAGAATAATGAAAGCTTACGACATTCAAATACCACTAGATGAAGAAGTAATGAAATCAGATAGATACAGCATAATAAACAAAAATCTACTTCACCGACTAAGATGTCACTATAGAAACGGTAACTGGGTTAGAATGCCTAGAAGAACTAATCCCCCTGAACCTGAACCTGAACCAGAGCCGGAAACCCCAGTCTTTAGGAGTACCCACTCTCCTCCAATCTGTCCCTTTGAGGAAACACATCCGGTTGAGCAAACTCACACATCATCCATCGAAGATATCGGGATTCGGATGGACCAATTTGAGCAACGACAAGAACGGCTTGAACTTCGACAAGATCAAATCCTAACCGAGCTACAACAAATCCATCGACAATTTGACTCTTTACTTAGGCACTTTAATCTTCCACCTCATGAATAAGCTTGTATAAACATCTGATGTTTTTGATATGACATGTTGTAAACTCCTTATGTTATTCATGAAGGACTTTGTCTTTATGGTTACCTGATATGCTGTACATATGTTACCCTGATATGGTTATCTTTGTCTGTGTAAGCATATTTGCAAACATCTCTTGTTGTTTATCTCGGTTTTTTGCACTGAAACTAAAAAGGTTTAAAAGCCTATGCCTTGAAAATATGAAGCAACATACCAATGTAAGTTGATAAGTCAGCAGTATGACATTGATATGGTTGCTATTGCTAATATGATTGCTATCATGCCATGTATCAAACAAAATGTGCATCATACGAGCTGATATCTTACCATGTGATGCAATGCTACACTTGCTGAAATAAAAATCCTGCTATGCAATATGATATAATGCTGCACTTGAAATAATTGTGTTACTACATCAAAATTATTTTTCGAATGTTATTACTATTACATGCCTTGACAACGCTTGATCAAATAACATGTTGCAAATTATGTGACAAATATTTTTAACCAAATGCATGTAAGAAGTTCATTTTTCGGGTTGTATGCTAAAAATGGGATGTTCCCGTACACTCTTATGAAAACTCTTTGGAAAATGACTTTCCTCCGTCAAGCAAAAAACAATAAAGAGATATATGTGTCATGACTTCCTTTATATGCTTGATAATGCTATCATGCTTTTTGTTGATGACAAAGGGGGAGAAAAATATGAATTGATAAACACTATGTCATAGCTGAACTGCCATAATCATATCTATGTCATAGTTGCAAATAGTTGAGTGATGCTATAAACAATGTTATGCCATCCTTGCATCACCAAGAGATATGTCATAGCTGAACTGCCATAATCATATCTATGTCATAATTGCAAATAGTTGAGTGATGCTATAAACAATGTTATGCCATCCTTGCATCACCAAGAGTTATGTGAACATGTACTATAGTTTGCATCATATCTTGATTTGATATTGTGAAGAAAATGCAAACTTACTAGAAAATCTCAAATGTGAGCATCATGTAAAAAGTCCTTCGTAGCTTTATATGATTACATGATGAATGGTTACAAACACTATCATACAAACTTGATGATGTATGTCATGCCTTGACATAATTCTTGAAGAGATACATCATGATAGGCATCATGATGGGAGCATTGATAAGTTTAACTGATCTAACTTATCAATACGTCACTTGAATTCTTAGGTCTTGAATTCAAGGTTGACTTATCTCAACTATGGCATATAGATAGGGGGAGTTAAGGATAACTCCTTTATCAATTGATTGTCATCATCAAAAAGGGGGAGATTGTTGAATCTCGGATTTTGATGATGAAGTCAATTGTCATTTGTTATCTAATCTATGTGTTGAGATAAGTGTGCAGGATTAACTACGATGAGAGTAAGACAAGCAGCAGGAGTTGCGCCGGAGTCAAGATCATGATCACGTTGGGAGTTCGAGAGTTCGACGGAAGTTCGGACGGTCGTCGGAGGTTCAGAGAGAACAGATCCGAGAAGTCCAGAAGCTTGCCAAGCGAAGCTCGTCGGAACTCGCCAAGTGGATCGTCGCAAAGTCCAGGAGTATGCCGGATGTCCGCAGAAGGATCACCGAGGGTTATCGGTTGATCGACGGAAGTTGGCCGGAAACTCGCCGGAAGAAGCGATTGACGCATCGGAGCAAGCTGCAGAAGTTGTCTTAGAGATAATCGTAGTTAGCACGATGATTAAGCATGAAAATGGGAGGTGATCCCATTAGCTTAATCTTGGGGCAATTGGGCCTCTGAAAAGATTCAAAGTGGGTCGAATGGAGTGAACCATTCGGACCCTGATTGCACCAGGAGGTGCAACCGCCCCAGCCAGGAGGTGCAACCGCCTGGGCTGTGGGGTTGAGAGGTGCAACCGCCCCAGCCAGGAGGTGCAACCGCCTGGGCTGTGGGGCTGGGAGGTGTAACCGCCCCAGCCAGGAGGTGCAACCGCCAGGGCTGCACGGCTGGGAGGTGCAACCGCCCCAGCCAAGAGGTTGCACCGCCAGAGCTCAAGTTCCGAGCTCTGCCAGGCGATGCAACCACCAAGCTCAGTCTTCGAGCTTTGGCAGAGAAGTGCATCAGCCTGAGCTCAGTCTCGAGCTCTGCCAGGTGATGCATTCACCAAGCTCAGTCTTTGAGCTCTGGCAGAGAGGTGGATCAGCCTGAGCTCAGCTTGGAGCTCTGCCAGGTGATGCAACCACCGAGCTCAGTTTGGAGCTCTGCCAGGTGATGCAATCACCAAGCTCAGTCTTCGAGCTCTGCCAGGTGATGCAACCATCGAGCTCAGTCTTCGAGCTCTGGCAGAGAGGAGCAATCGGCAGAGCTCAGTCTTCGAGCTCTGCCAGGCGGTGCCACCTCTCCAGTCGAGAGGTGCAACCGCCTGATCCCAGAAATTCTGGGATTTGATCGATTTGATCGTTTTGAGCTCGAATTTTGAATTGGGTTGGGGCCTATAAATACCCCACCCATTCAGCACTGAAAAGATACAGACCCATACCGAAATTGTTATCTTTTCTGTGATTCTAAAGAGCTCAAAAGTGTTGTAAAGCCTTTAAGTCTCCTCCTTATGTTCTTCAAGTTTTCAATTGTAAAGTGAGGAGAGAAAGGTCTGTAAAGGTTGTCTCCTAAGCCTGCCAAAAGGAGAGAAACTGTAAGAGGGAAGTTTGGCCTTCGCCCATTGAAGGAAGGCACCTAGTTGACGTCGGCAACCTCATCGGTGGAGGAAGCCAAAAGTGGAGTAGGTCAAGGCTGACCGAACCACTCTAAATCTCTGGTTTGCGTTTACTTTCGAGCACTTTATCATTACTGCAAACCTCCCTCATCACTACTGCTCTCTGCGCTTTCACGAACAAGTTCTAAGTGCTGTTCTTCCAAATCTGCATTCAGACGTAAACTCGTATTTTCATACATTACAGTTTACGTTTACGTTTGATTCTGCAGAACTGTTTTCCGTGCTTTTACGAACGAGCTTCTTTGCAGTTTACGCTTACATTTTAATCCTATTAATAACTGCAATCTGTCCTCTACGATTTTACGAACGAGTTTCAACATTTAGACGTAAAACTGCATTCAGACGTAAATCGGCTTTCTTCGCTCAATCATCAGATTTCAGTTTACGTTTACGTCTTGATTTCAACTGCATACTGCCCTCTGCGAATATACAAACGAGTTTCAAAGTTTAGACGTAAATCTGCGTCTAGACGTAAAACTGCGTTTAGACGTAAATCTGCGTTTAGACGTAAAACTGCGTTTAGACGTAAAACTGCGTTTAGACGTAAATCTACGTTTAGACGTAAAACTGCGTTTAGACGTAAAACTGCGTTTAGACGCAATCTGCGTTTAGACGTAAAACTGCGTTTAGACGTAAATCTGCGTTTAGACGTAAATCTGCATTTAGACGTAAAACTGCGCTTAGACGCAAAACTGCGCTTAGACGCAATCTGCGCTTAGACGCAAAACTACGCTTTGACGCAATCTGCGCTTAGACGCAAACTGCACTTAGATACAAACTGAGAATTTGCTTTTGCATCATAATAGTTTTTGAACAAACGCAGCTTTTGGTTTTTAAATTATTGTAAGATTTCCGCTGCACTAATTCACCCCCCCCCCTCTTAGTGCTCTCGATCCTAACACCCTGGCGGTTGCACCTCCTGGCCTAGGCGGTTGCACCGCCTGGTGCAATCAGGGTCCGAATGGTTCGCTCCATTCGACCCAATTTGAATCTTTTCAGGGGCCCAATTGCCCCAAGATTAAGCTAATGGGATCACCTCCCATTTTCAAGCTTAATCATCATGCTAACTACGATTAACTCTAAGACAACTTCTGCAGCTTTGCTCCGATGCGTCAATCGCTTCTTCCGGCGAACTTCCGTCGATCATCCGATAAACCCTCGGTGATCCTTCTGCGGACATCCGGCATACTCCTGGACTTTGCGACGATCCACTTGGCGAGTTCCGACGAGCTTCGCTTGGCAAGCTTCTGGACTTCTCGGATCTGTTCTCGCTGAACCTCCGACGACCGTCCGAACTTCCGTCGAACTCTCGAACTCCCAACGTGATCATGATCTTGACTCCGGCGCAACACCTGCTGCTTGTCTTACTCTCATCGTAGTTAATCCTACACACTTATCTCAACACATAGATTAGATAACAAATGACAATTGACTTCATCATCAAAATCCGAGATTCAACAGGACAAAGGCCAATGCTTCCACTATGGTAAAGATGGACACTATAAGAGGAACTGCAAATAGTAACTTGCAAAGAGAGCAAAATGGAAGCTTGGAGAAGTTTCAGGTACATTCATAATCAATCTCCATTTATCAGACTCTTATGATAATATATGGGTATTAGATATTGGTAGTTCTTGTCATATTTGTAATTCATTGTAGGTTCTAGCAAGACCTAGGAGATTGCCGAGAGGCAAGATGGACCTCAAGATAGGTAATAGAGCAAAAGCTGTAGTAGCTATTGGCGAGGTCACCCTACATCTGCCTAGTGGAGTTATTATTGCATTGGATGCATACTATTTTGTTCCTTCTATTATCAAAAAATATTATTTTCATTTCATGTTTGATAGTTAGTGGATATAAATTAGTTTTTAAGAATAATAGTTGTTCAATATTATTCGATGATGAGATCATCACAAGAGGAATATTGCATAATGGTTTGTTTATGCTATACACTGCACCGCATATCATGAATATAAGTGTGTCTAAGAGGAAACAAGATGGGGTTATAGTGCATACATGTAGTATTGTAGGCTAGGTTACATCCATGAGGGAAAGATTCAAAAGTTGCTAAATAATGGATATCTAGATCCATTCAACTGAGTCATATGCAACTTGCGAGCCTTGCCTTTATCGAAATTTGACCAACTCTCCATTTAATGGAAGTAGAGAGAGAGAGCCACTAAGCTATTGGAACTCATACATAGTGATGTATATGGACCCATATCAACTCATACTATAGGTGGTTACTCCTATTTTATTAGTTTTACTAATGATTTCTCAAGGTATGGATATGTGTATTATGATCGAGTCAGCACTAAGAAGGGGGAGGGTGAATTAATACAACGGATAAATCACGTCGGTTCAAAAATCTTCATATGATAAAATTTGTTTTGACAAAGCCCGTATAGGAAATACTTAACTTTAAAAGTATATTCGTAAGTGTAGTGGAAGAAAAGCAAGTAAGGCAATTTGTAGTGAAGGTAAATAACAAGAATATAAATGCAAACCAAGTTTTATAGTGGTTCGATCGTCGTGACTTATATTCACTCTCGATTCCTCTTTTGTCGAGGCCACCAGCTTCCACTACTGATCTTCCTTCAATGGATGAAGATCAACTACCCTTTTACAACTGATTCTCCTTTTGACAGGTTCAGGAGAGAACCTTTACACCACCACTTACTCCTCTCTTAAACTACACTAACACTTAGAGCTTTTAGAGGAGTTCTCACAAGATTACAACAGTGTTTTTCTTCTTGTTTTGCTCTTAATTCTTGTGTATATTAACCAGGGATGAGAGGGGTATTTATAGGCTCTAAATAGATTCAAACTTGGAGCCAAAACTGATCTCATCCCGGGTCTTCCGGGCACTGGTGGTACCACCGCCTACAACACTAACACTGGGTGGTACTATCACCTAGTCTGGCGATACCACCGCTTGGGATACTATGTCTGGGTGGTACCATTACCTAGACTGGCGGTACTATCGCTTGACAGTCTCGGAGACTAAGTCTGGGTGATACCATTACCGGACATAGTCTCAGAGGCTGTGCTTATGACACCCCACTTAGTCCTACATCGAAAGTGGGCAATGACTATGATTGACTTATATGAGCATGATGAGTGTACTATGATAATTCTCACTTAAGCATTTTGGTCCGTGGTTGAAGGATCGAAATTGAGTTATTGGCCAATTAGCTCATCAGACTCGAGTCGTGATAGTGCCACCGATGGTTCCATCTGTTGGGTCACTGTTTGGGCTTTTCACTTAGCCCAACATAACCTAAACTTAGGTCCAATTGGCTTCTAATTGATTAGCCCAATTCCAACCCAATTATGCCTAAAACCTACTCCGATCTAGATAATTATTATATAGCTTGAATCAAATATTGTCCGATATATCATTGGTTCATCAACGTTTCGTCCGAATCTTCGGCTCATCGTCCTCTCTTGCGGCCTATTGCCCAATCAGCTAGTTGACCTCTGTAACTCTCATTGCTCGAAGCCTTTTGTCGATGACGTATCGATCCTTCGACTCGACGTCCTATCTTCTGACATGTTCCACTCTGGCCTAACATGATTCTTCCTACTTTAATTGTCTCTTTCTGATCGAAGCTTCCCGTGTCACTCAAAGTGCATATAAGATCATAAACACTATTAATTGATTTCATCGTCAAAATCCGAGATTCAACAATCTCCCCCTTTTTGATGATGACAACCAATTATGACGGAGTTAACCTTAACTCCCCCTATCAATATGTCATATTGATAGAACCTTGAATTCAAGTCAAAGCAAATTTAATCATGAATATTTATAACACATCATCATAAAATCATGCATAATCAAAATTTTAATATGTCAACCTATGCACGGTATATCATCCTATCTTCTCCCTCTTTGTCATCAACAAAAAGGAGAAGTGCAACTATCAATTTTTAGAGATATGCAAGTTTTACAACATACAAGCTAGCAATAATTTTGAGTTGTGTAAGTTTACAAATTTACTTCTTGAGATAGGCAAGATAGCACGTTTGCTTCTCTTAAGATTGCAAGCTAGCAATTCTTGGTGATGTTCAAGATACCAAGTTCTTTTTCTCTTTTGAGAAGTGCAAGCTAGTAATTTTTCTCTCCCTTTATTATTGTCAAAAAGAAAGGAAGAATATAATGTCATAATTCTTTTCCCTTTACATCAATTTTTAAATCATGACAAAGGTAAATAACAAAGATAAAAAATCAAGTCATGAATGTCAAAAGACCATATATCATTTTTGACAAGTTTCTTCTTTTGTAATAGAAAGCATGATAGGAAATCATCTTGATTTTAAAAAAAGACTCACCTTGAATTTAAATTGAATTCAAGTCAAAGCAATTTTAATCATGATTCACATCATATGCAATACATCATATATATCATCATAATAAAATCATAAGTATTGCATGCATCATTCTAAATCATAAATATTTCACATCATGATGATATCAATTTTTTAAATTACATTACATCCTACTATGCATTATCATAACTTCTCATTTGTATGCATCAACATAATATTATGAGTATTGCATAATTTTATATCTTTATATTAAGGATTACAAGAAAATTTTGGTGATTAGATATACTTTATGAATATAAGGAATTATAAAAATCATATCATAAAAAGATAAGATCATGTGAATACCAAAAGACATGATTCATTTTGATAAATATTCTCTTTAGTGAATAGCAAAAAGAAACAAGAAGAAAATGATCTCAATTCATAGAAAGATTTCATATATCAAATATTGAGAAATCATTCAAATCTAAGTCATCAAAATCATTTTAATAGTTCAAGAGATTTATAAAATAACATAAATAGATTTATTAATCTTGTTTTTAAAAAATCGATAAAGTAGAGAAAAAGATATTTTTCAAGGAAAAAGCTTTCTTCTTTTTAGTGTTTCAATTTATATGATTGATTTCATATAAGCATGCCTAAATTTTTATGTCAAATAAAAACATGCATCAACGTTTAAAATGGAAAGAGCAAGATTTATCACAAAAATCATCAAGATCAAAAAGTATAACACATAATTCCAAAACATATGATTTCAAATCATTATTTCAAATCCTCATGCATAATATCAAGCATGATACAAAATCCTTTTAACATTTTCATTACGTCTTACATCATTATGCCATTAAAAACATCAAGCATGATTTTATTGAACATAAGGTATTTTCAATCAAAATCATTTTGTTTATTATAGTAATATATTTTTCTTTTTAAGTGAATCTAACTTTTCATGCAATTATCATGCTTTAATTAATTTTTTTAATAAAAAAAAAGCATGATATTCTTTGTATTTTTATTTATTTATTTTTAAATTTTAAAATAACTCATGAAAAGCATCAAGTTATTTCAAAATAAGGTAAATGCATTTCGGGTGAGTTATATACCTCATTGTGAAAGGCCACCTCATCTTTATTGGTTTACTCCTCATTTTCAGACACGCTCGATTCATCCTTTGGCAACTTCTTCTTCAATTTTATATAGTCATTTTTGGAGTGAACCAGCTTCTTGCATTCATAGCAAGTAGTTGTGTTCTTTTTAAGTTTGTTTTTATTCTTTAATGCTTGTTTTAAGAACATTTTAAGCTTTATCGTGAGAAGTTCAAGGTTATCATCATCATCACTTGAGTCATCACTCAAATGGTATTCTATTGTTCAAAGTGTCAAATCCTTCATATTCTTCGGAAGGTAGTTGTTTATTATGTTCAACACAAGTCATTTCATAGGTCATCAAGGACCCAATAAGTTCTTCAATAGAAAAATAGTTCAAGTTTTTTTATTCTTGTATTATCATTATTTTTTAATCTTAATCTTTAGAAAGTGATCATAAAACGTTATTAACAAGTTTAAAATTCAAAAAACTTTTACCAAGTGTTTTTAGACCATTGACGACATCCGTAAATCGGGTGTACATAGCTCTAATGGTCTTGCTTGGTTTCATACAAAATAATTCAAAATCATGCATCAAAAAATTGATTTTTGAATCTTTAACTTTACTAGTGTCTTCGTGTGTGATTTTGAGTATGTATCAAATATCGAAAGCTATTTCACAAATATACACTCGATTGAACTCATTTTTATCTAAATAACAAAACAAGGTATTTAAAGAGAAAGTCTTCTCCAAATCATTCCAATCTTTCATTGGAAGAGAAGACTTTTGAAGTCTGATTTCAATAATATTCATAAATTCAAATCTAAAAAAAGCAAGAAAGCTCTCATTCAAGTTTTTCAATATGTGTAATCCGTCCCATTGAACATAGGAGGACGAATGATAGAGTGATCCTCTTGAAATCCGAAAAGAGTCATTTCTCTTGAGCGGTAAACCAAACAAGAAAGAATGTGACTTCGATACCAACTATTAGGATCAAGTCGGCACTAAGAGGGGGGGGTGAATTAATGCAGTGAATAAATCACGTTGGTTCGAAAATCTTCATACGATAAAATTTATTTCGACAAAGCCCATATAGGAAATACTTAACTTTGAAAGCATATTCGTAAATGTAGTGGAAGTAAAGTAAGTAAGCCAGTTTGCAATTAAGGTAAATAGTAAGAATATAAATTCAAACCAAGTTTTACGGTGGTTCGGTCATTATGACCTACATCCACTCCCGATTCCTCTTCCGTCGAGGCCATCGGCTTCCACTACTGATCTTTCTTCAATCAGTGAAGATCAACTACCCTTTTACATCTGATTCTCCTTTTGATAGGTTCATGAGAGAACCTTTACACCCCCACTTACTCCTCTCTTAAACTACACTAACACTTAGAGCTTTTAGATGAGTTCTCACAAGATTAGTGTTTTTCTTCTTTCTTTGCTCTCAATTCTTGTGTATGTTAACCAAGGATGAGAGGGGTATTTATAAGCTCCAAATGGATTCAAACTTAGAGCCAAAACTGGTCTCATCCAGGATCTTCTGGGTACTGGTGGTACCACCGCTTGTAGCATTGATATTGGGTGATACCATTGCCCAATCTGGTAGTACCATCACTTGGGAGACTGTGTTTGGGTGGTACCACCACCCAGACTAGCGGTACCACTATATGATAGTCTCAGAGACTGAGTCTGGGCAGTACCACCACCCAAACCAACAATACCATCATCTGACATAGTTTTGGAGATTGTGTCACCGATGGTTCTATCTGTTGGGTCACTATTTGTGCCTTTCACTTGGCCCAATATAGCTTAAACTTGAGCCTAACTGACCCTTAATTGAGTTGGCTCAGTTCCAACTCAATTATGCCTAAAACCTACTTCGACCTAGACAATTATTATAAAGCTTGAATCAAATATTGTCCGATATGTCATTAGTTCATCAACGCTTCATCTGAATCTTTAGCGCATCGTCCTCTCTTGCGGCCTATTGCCTAATTGGCTAGTTGACCTCCGTAACTTCGATTTCCTTAGCATAGTTTTTGCTCTTCTTGGTCGATGCTCGATCCCATGGCCCGAAGTCTTCTGTTGATACATAGACCGATCCTCCGGCTCAATGTCCAATCTTCTGACATATTCCACTTCGGCCCAACATGATTCTTCTTGCTTTAATTGTATCTTCTTAATCGAAGCTTCCTGCGTCACTCAAAATGCAGATAAGATTATAAACACTATCAATTGGTTTCATCATCAAAATTTGAGATTCAATAATATGTACTTGATGAAGTACAAGTCTAAGGCCTTTGAGAAATTCAAAGAGTATATGAATGAAGTGGGGAACCAAAATGGAAAGAGTATCAAGACTCTTCGATCAGATCAAGGAGGTGAGTACTTAAATACATAGTTCACCTAGTTCATCAAGGACTATGGGATTCTATCACAATAGATACCTCCTTATACACCTCAACTCAATGGTGTATCTGAAAGGAGGAATCGTACATTGTTAGACATGGTACGATCCATGATAAGCTTCCCCGACCTATCGATCTTATTCTGGAGATATGCCTTATAGACCACAGTTTGCCTTCTAAACATAGTTTCAACTAAGTTTGTAGTGTCTACACTATATGAGATATGGAAAGGAATGAAGCTTGATCTTAAGGTTATTAAGATTTGGGGTTGTCTTGCCCATGTTAAAAGATACAACCCCGATAAGTTAGAATCGAGGATGGAGTGGTGAAAGTTCATAGGATACCCCAAGAAAACTTGTGGGTATTATTTCTATCATCCCGAGGACCCAAATGTCTTTATAACTAAGAGAACAATATTCCTTGAGAAGGAACACATTCTTGGCGGACATAGTAGAAGCGTGATAGAGTTTAGCGAGGTTGGAGAACCGAGCTCAAGCATCACTCCACAGCTTGAGTTTGTTCAAGTACCTAGCACACAAGTTTTGACTTTACGTAGTTCCGATAAAGTATCTCATCCTTTTGAGAAATATGTGGGACATATTCGAAGAAAGGATGTTGAGGATATTTATCTTCAGGCCTACAAGGAGGCTATTACGAGTATAGACTCCGGGAGTAGCAAGAAGCTATGAATTCTGATATAGATTCAATATACTCCAACAAGGTTTGGAACCTAGTTGATTCACCCAAGGGTATTATACCCATCGGTTGCAAGTAGATCTTCAAGAAGAAGATCGAAGTATATGAAAATGTAGAGACCTATAAAATAAGGCTAGTGGCTAAGGGGTATCGTTAAAGGAAGGGTGTTGACTATGATGAAACATTCTCACCCGTAGCCATGTTAAAATCTATCCGAGTTCTATTGGCTATTGCAGCACACTGTGATTATGAGATCTAGCAAATGGATGTGAAAACCATGTTCCTCAATTGCAACATCGAGGAGGAGGTGTATATGATATAACCTAAGAGATTCATGTCCAAGGATTGCCCAAATATGGTGTGTAGGTTGCTTAGGTCCATTTATGGACTGAAGTAAACTTCTTTAAGTTAGAACATAAGGTTTGATGAGGTGATCAGTTCTTATGACTTTGTTAAGAACAAAGATGAGCTTTGTGTGTACATGAAGGTAAGTGGCAGCGCGTTATCACCTTCTTGGTGTTATATGTGGATGACATTCTGATCATTAGGAATAATGTAGGAATGATATCCATAGAAAAAGCTTGGTTATCTAGACACTTCTCCATGAAGGACTTAGAGGAAGTATTCTATATCTTAAGATTCAGATTTATAGAGATAAATCCAAGATGATGCTTAGCTTATCCCAATCCAGGTGCATAGACACCATCGTCAAAAGGTTTGACATGAAAAATTTCAAGAGATGTCTCATACTGATGAGACATGAGATATCACTTTATAGGAGTATGTTCTCAAAGACTCCTTAAGAAAGGGTGAATATGGATAAAAATACCCTATGGCTCAATGGTAGGGTCTATCGTATATGCTATGCTATATACTAGGCCTGATATACTGCATGCTTTGAATGTCATGAGTAGGTATCAAGTAGATCCGGGCTTGGAGCACTGGAAAGTAGTAAAGTATAGCCTTAAGTATTTGAGAAGGACTAAGGATCTTTTACTAGTATATAGAGGTAGTAGCCTTAAGGTTGAAGGCTACACAGATTCGAGTTTTCAGTCCGATGTCGATGATAGCAAGTCTAATTCAGGATATGTGTTCACCCTAAATGGAGGAGCAATAAACTAAAAAATTTTCAAGCAAGATACTACTGCTGACTCGACTATAGAGGTAGAGTACGTTGCTACAATAGAGGTAGCAAAGGAGGGAGTCTAGATGAAGAAGTTCATCATAGATCTAGTAACAATTTGATAATTGGTACTTAATGAATCTTTAGAAACAAGCAAGATGAACTTGATATCGTGATTAGAAATAAGGCTAAATTAGTGGTCAAATGTTTCAACCAAAAAGAAAGTATCGATTATGAAGAAACCTTCGCTCTTGTGGCTAAACTTGAAGCCATAAGGATTCTCCTTGCCTATGCTAGTTGTAATAATTTTAAGTTATTTCAAATAGATATTAAAAGTACTTTTCTTAATGACTTTTCTTAATGGTCGTATTAGGTAAATAGATTTAGATATTTTACTTTCATAACTATATAAATTTCAATGTAAATTTTTTAAGTCTATGAACCGAAATACTAAAGAGATCTAACTACAAAGATTAATTTGTAATAAGCCCTTCGTATGATCATATGACTTTGTTGATTCTTATCAAATAAAAAATTTGTTATTTTTTTATTTTTCAATTTATGAGATTGATTAGATTCTCTTTAGCCTTATAAATTAGGTTATGTATCTAAAATTAGTTGAATAAAGTTATAAGTTTCTTCTTGTAGGAAGATTGATTATTGATTCAGGGTTATGTTGATTTGCTATTAATATTACCCAATTTGTCATTGCTCAATTGCTTCATTTTTCTATTGATTTGTCATCGATTTTCCCAATCAACTTTGGAGGATTCATAGTTGCATGATTCAAAGCTGTTGATTTTTCACGCTTCATGAGACCTTCTTCAAGCATGCCATCACCGAATATCCTTTCTCTCATGCCCATGATCTTTTTTACTTTTACTTGGATGATACGCTCCACACGATCCTCTTCAAGCATACAATTGCCAAATACCTTCTCTCTCATACCCATAGTCTTCCTCATTCAGACTCATCATAGTCTTCCTCACAGGACTCTCTTCCTCGGAATCCTCCACCTTATAAATATGATCATTCTTTAAGTTATAGATCTATCCATCCATAGTTGTAAGTCAAATCTCTCTGCCACCGTATGATGTCGTCAATGGTCCTACTTGGGTCAATAATCTCTCACTTTGACTCGATGACGATCTTCCTCATGTGGCATTCTTCACATGGTGATAATCTTCCTCTATGCATTGATGATTTATTCTGCACGGTATTCTTCCCACACATACCAAACATAGCCCTCCATTTTTATCGTTGAGTAAAGTCGAGATCTTACCTAATCGACTCACAACAAATTTAGTTTCTTAATTTCTAATCTTAAACTGGTTCCCACTAAACTATCTTTTGTTTGCTATATAGTTTCTTAATTTCTAATCTTAAGCTGGTTTCTAGTAAACTATCTTATGTTTAGTATATAAAAGATATCTTATATCCTTTGATATGATCGTCATATATATTTTTTTATTCCTATCACATAAAAAAGATTTGTCATCCCTTGGTTTCTTAATTTATAAAATTGATTAGATTCCCTTTGATAAACCATTGTTATGATGTACTCAAAATTAGATCAATAATGTTATAAGTTTTTTCTTCCTCCTTTCTCCAAACAATTTAAATTTGGGATGTATCCATTGTATTACAATGTGTTAATCACAGGGATATAAAATTTTAATATGAGGTATATGTGTTTCAAATATTAAGATGAAAAATTAAGTAAAACATGTAGGTTTTTATGTTGTATTGACATATATATTTAATTTTAAAAATAAAAATAATTGGATAATTAAATTAATATAAATATAAAAATATTCTTACTCCCAAAATCATCATAAATGAACCATATTGACCAATAATTTATTTATATTAAAATATAAAAATTATACTATGGTTATTAATAATACTATCATATATAATTATCATCAATTGTTTTAAGGGTTAAGGTCCATTTTAACCCTTATGAGTTTGGTTGTAGATCACTTAAGTTCTTGCGATTTACTCGTATCTAAAATAACCTTTATATTTTTAAAAATATAATATATAAGTCACTCTATTAGAACCCTAGTGGATTCTAAGCTTAGGGGTTGATCTCTTTAGGGGATCGACCTCCTTGGAACTCTATAAGGGTTCCTTCCTCCAAGTTGCTACTTAAAGACTGCTAAAAAGATTCATCTATTGTTTGTTAAAAAAGAATTAATACATGACTATTTATAGGGCTTTTAAACCCTAACCTCCAATAGGACTCTTGACTCCTACTTCTAACTAACTCCTAATAAGGCTCATAATCTAAGAAGCAACCAACTAACTAACCCTAACCTTAGCCGGCCTCTTCACCTCTTTAATAGGGGTCGGCTAGGTGGGTTTTATATGAATATCCCTTTTAATAAAATTCAATTAGGACTCTCCTAGCTATAGTTTTTACAAACCCGTCCTCTTCAAATCAATCTTGTCCTCGAGGTTGTCGATCCATGAATTCTGAGAATTTGATCTTCAAGTCGTCATAGTTCTCCCAAGTAGCATCTTCTGCTAGTAGGTTCGTCAATTGTATTAGCACTTCAGTAGTGGGTCGTCGTCGTCGAGTCACGATCCGTCGATCAATAATAGCACTCAGTTAGGTCTAGAGTTCTCCTTAGGTTGTCATATTTGGTAGATGGCTTGGGTTGTCTCGTTTTGTCCTAGCTTGAGCTTTAAACATGACACGTGGAAGACTGAATGGATTTGGGAGCTGGCAAGTAAGTCCAATATGTATGCTACCGCTCCGATGCACTCCAAAATTTGGTAGGGTCCATCGAACCTAGGTGAAAGCTTCATAGATGCTATAGTCTGGATTGATGTTTGCTTGTATGGCTAGAGTCATAGGAAGACTCAATCTCCTACTGAAAATTCTCTTTCGCCTTTGTGTTGATTATATTATTGTTTCATCCTTGCCTGAGCTTTTTCTTGTGATGAGAGAAGCCCTTCGATGACTTCCATTGATATATCAGTCCATATTGAGTCCAGAATGGGTAGATATTGTAGCTTTCTGGGGCTTGTCATTGCCTCGCCTTTGTGTCGTTGATATACATCATATTGTACCATAAATTTAGCAATAATATTTTTCATCCCTACCCAATAAAAATTTTGTTAATTATCTTATAGGTTTTAAGGAACCCAGAGTGTCTGGCCGTAAGTGTGGAATGCATCTCTTGAAGGATAGTCTTTATGCAAGTAGAATTTGGCCAAGCATAATGCGTCTCTTATAGCGTAATTCTTTTGAGTCCCAACTGTAATGAGCTATGAAGCTTGGTGCTTCCTCTAATTTTTTTATGATCTTACTGGTCTCTGGATCTTCCTATCATTCCCTCTTAATATCCTCAAGGAAGTCATTGGTCGGAAGTAAAACGATAAAAAATTCAGCTTGCTCAGGTAGTCACGAAAGCGCATTTGTAACTGGAATAAGATATTTGTCCTTGATGATTATGCCATTGAGAGCTCGGTAATCAACATACATGCACTATGTTCCGTCCTTCTTTCGTACGAGGAGCACCGATGAAGAGTAGGGGCTGTAACTTAGCCGAATAACTCATGTTTCAAGTTATCTCTTTTACAATCCTTTATATTTCATCCTTCTAGAGATGTGGATACTGATATGCCTAAGTATTTGCTAGAGGTTTTCCTAGAAGAATCGGTATACAATGATCATGCCGATGGGTAGGAGGTAGGTAGCACGGTTCGTCAAATATATATGAAAATTCAATAAGTAAAAGAAGTAGGTTTGGATCTTCAAATTCTGTTGGCTATCACTTAGTTTGCTGCTCAAGTTGTACCAAAAATCTGCTGCATTTTTTATGCAAAATCTTCTCCATTCGTTGTGTGCAAATCGTCATTACATTGCCCCCAAGTTTCCCGTGCAGTATCACCTGTTTCCCCTTACTATAAAATTTCATAATTAGTTTCATAAAATTTTAGAAAATTCACCTAATGTCATCAGCCATTCGATGTCGAGCACAGCCTCATAGTCATCAAGAGGGAGGCAGAAGAAATATGTAGTTATCTCTTGATCCTGTAGTAATAATTTCACCTGTGGGCACCTATGATCACACATCAAGATTCTTCCGTCGGTGACCTTAATGTCAAACCTGCTACAATTTTCGATAGGTAAGGCCATCCGAACAGTAACCTTTCTGCTCATAAAATTATTAGTCCTTCCGGTGTCAATAAGAACAGTGATAGGTTGTTGCTTCAGAAGTCCTCCCACTTTTACTGTTTGTGGGTTTGTGTAACCGACTAGGGTATGCATCGTAATATCGATCAGCTATTGTTCTTCATCCGTGACCTCTTCCTCATGCTCTTGGACCTCCTCCTCCATGTCTTCAAGAGGTTCAATTAGTAGGAGGCGACCCCTTTCGCAACGATGATTGCGATTCCACGGCTCATCGCAATGCCAACAAAGACCCTTTGCTGATCGGTCACGTAGTTCTTCTCTTGTCAATTTTTTTGGCAGCGAAGGACAGCTGGGAGCAAAAGGAGGTTTATATGCTGTGGGCCTAGGAGAGGTTCTCATCCTCCGAGCATCTTGGTTGAGCCATTCTTCTTGTATTTGGGTGAAAGAAATCGCAGTTGTCACGGTACAGGGCTGCCGCGCCTTAACCTCCCCTTTTATCTCTAGCTTGAGTTCTTCGATGAATGTTTCTAACAATTAACGGTCAGTCCAATCATGAGCAAGATAGGATAGCTTCTCAAACCTGGTTTGGTACTCTTGAATCATAAAGTTTTGTCGAATCTTTGCGAGTTGGCCATCGATATTTTTATACTCCGTAGGTCCGAAATGATTCAGTAATGTGTTCTTAAATTGATTCTATGTCAAAGCCCCATGATTGTTTTCCAGCCAATTGTACCATTGAATAGCATCTCTTTTAAGATGGATGACATCAATTTCCACTATAGTATCATTTGACATTAAATAGTAGGAAAAATAACGTTCGGCGCACAAAATCCACCCCGTCGGGTCTCCTTCCCATCGCGAGAAGTCCACCCTCATGCGTGGCTGAAGTATGTCCGAGGCCTGTCCCTCTTTCTTTAGAGGCCTCTTTGAACTCTCTCCTTGCTGAAATTTGGTTGGACTCGGCGGTTGTCCAAGTCTGAATTTTGCAAACAAAGCGTGTAATTTGTCCTCCAAGCGCGATTCAAGCTACGATCCAATCCGAGATTCCCATACTTCAAATTTGGCATCAATTGGATCTTGATAATCTATAGCATGTTTGTAGATAAGAGATTTCCCTGTCTTTTTTTTTTTTTTTTTCTGTTGATGGGTTAATGGCATAGGGTAGTGGAAGGTTTGGAAAAAATGAGGATCACGGAAAGGTACTGTAGTAGATTTTTACATCTAAAGTGTAGCAGCTTTGATGTAAAAGGTCAGTAGTTTATATCAAGAATTTTTTAATGAAACTAAAGAAAAATCTGTTGTTAAGAAGTGTCAAAGTTGTCGTAAAAATTTCGTAGAGATTTGGATAGAAAAAATACAATAGCAAGATCAAACAAACTGTGCTATGCAATTGGAATTTTGTAGTACATTTAGCAGCATAGACGT
Organism: Musa acuminata AAA Group; assembly: GCF_036884655.1. Lineage (NCBI taxonomy): Eukaryota > Viridiplantae > Streptophyta > Magnoliopsida > Zingiberales > Musaceae > Musa > Musa acuminata. The sequence continues at coordinate 31,255,043 of NC_088352.1, read as the reverse complement.
AAAAGATTAGTGGTTTATATTGGGAATTTTTTGACAAAACCAATGGGAAATCCATTAATGGGAAGTGTTAAAGCTATCATAAAAATTTTGTAGAGATTTAAATAGAAAAAATACAGTAACAAGATCAAATAAACTATGTTATGCGGTTAAAATTTTGCAGTGCATCTAGCAGCTTGAACGTAAAAGATCAGTGGTTTATATTAGGAAGTTTTTTACAAAACTAAAGAGAAATCTACTGTTATGAAGTGTCAAAGCTGTCATAAAAATTTCATAGAGATTTGGATAAAAAAAATATAGTAGCATGATCAAACAATCTGTGCTATGTGGTTGGAATTCTGTAATGCATCTTTCATCGTAGAGATAAAAACTTTATGACGAAAAGTTTATGCAGCAATATAGGAACGATTTTTTTATTATTTTTGAATAAAGATAACTAAAATGTAGTAGCAATAAGATAGGAAACTAGAACCTATTGTAATACATGGGAAGATTAAAGGATGATCCACGATGGTGGAGATGACGGCGAGATTTGATGATAATCTTTTAAGCAATTGTGGGAATTGCTTTGGGCGGCTATGGAGGGCTAATGGATGGCTGGATTTTTGAATAAGGATAACTAAATTGCAGTAGCAGTAAGATAGGAAACTAGAACCTATTGCAATTCATGGGGAAATCAAAGGATGATCAGTAGTGATGAAGATGATGGTGGAATTCGACAACGACCTTTTAAGCAATTGTGAGAATTACTTTGGACGGTTGTGGAGGGCTGATGGATGGCTGTGGAAGGGCAGCGAGATGCCAAGAACATTGCTTTGATACCAAGTGTTAGAACCCTAGCAAATTCTAAGCTTGAGGTTGATCTCTTTAGGGGATCAGCCTCCTTGGAACTCTACAGGGGTTTCTTCCTCCAAGTTGCTACTCAAAAACTGCTAAAAAGATTAATCTATTGCTTGTTAAAAGATGATGAATACATAACTATTTATAGAGCTTTTAAACCTTAACTCCTAAGAGGACTCATACTCAAGACTCCTACTTCTGACCAACTCCTAATAAGACTCATACCCTAAGAAGCAACCTCCCAACTAACCCTAACCCTAGCCAGCCTCTTCATCTCTTTAATAGGGGTTGGCTAGGTGGGTTTCACCTCTTTAATAAAATTCAATTAATTCAATTAAAATTCAATTAAGACTCTCATATGTAAAATTCAATTACATATAATGACATATGTAATTTAAGTTTGAAAAATGTTAAAGTCAATGTTAGCCCCTGTGATTTTAGTCATAGATCACTTAAGCTCTTATAGTTTATTTGTGTCTAAAATAATCTCTATATTTTTAAAAACATAGTATATAAATCTCTTCTATCAAGTTTGAGTTAACAAACATTAAAACTTATATGACATACTAACTCATAATAAATCATTAATATAATGACACATATCATTTAAGTTTAAAAAATGGTTAAGGTCCATCTTGTTGAGAAAGAGAAAGAGGTGAAGGCCGTAGCGGTAGGCGAAGATGGAGAGGCAGAGGTAGGAAAAGCTAGAGGTAGAGGTGAGGGAAAGTTGGATCACCACGTCGTAGGCGTGATGAGTAGAGGCATAAGAGAGGACGAAGTGGGAGGTGGTAGAGATGAATATACTTAAGAGGAGGAAGAGGGACCGAGAGATCACTGCGTGCCTAGCGTTGGATTAGTTGATGCACATTCACTAGAGATAGGATCGGAAGCTCTCGAGCTTGTCATTAGCGTGGGAGAGACTACATGCATACGACGCTCTACTAAGCAGCAACAACTCGATGCTACTACTAGTGGTCATTTTCACGACGACACCTCTCTCGCTATTGATGATAGCCATTGGTTTTTTTTAAAAATTTAAATTATATATATCATTATATTAATGGTTTATTGTGAATTAACATGTCACATAAGCAGACTATAACATCTGTTAACTCAGACTTAACGAAAAAACTTATATATTATATATTTTAAAATATAAAGATTATTTTATATATAAATAAACTATAAGAGCTTAAACAGTGACTAACATCACGCTAAAATTGATCTTAACTTTTTTTAGACTTAAATTATATATATCATTATATTAATAATTTATTGTGAGTTAACATATCATATAAATCGACTCAGTTAACTTAAATTTGATGAGAAAAACTTATATATTCTGAAATATAGGAGTTATTTTATGTATGAATAGAGTATAATAGCTTAAGTGATTCCAAAATTACATTAATTAAAATGAATCTTTTAATCATTTTAAAATTGTATGATTGTCAAAATATTTTTTTACGAATATAACGATAGATGACATAAGACTGTACATATTGTCCCGCTTCAAATTCCGTAATTACGGCATGAGGTAAAGAGGCTTAATGACAAGGTTAAGGTTATACATCACAGGTAAGCCTGATGAGGTAAAACCTTTCTATGGGCCGTGCGATACTCACGTCCCAAATCCCATCCGTCGACCCCTTCTCGCTCTCTAAATCCCATGACTTCGCACATTCGTCTCTCTCCCTTTTGACTCCCCTCTCTCTCCTCACTCAGATCCGTCGCCATGCGGTCACCTCCGCCGCCGACGAACGGCGGCGCCGCCCGCGACGCCGAGTCCCTCTTTCGGTCAAAGCCGATCCCGGAGATCCGCGCCGTGGAGGCGGCGACGCGGCGGGATATCAAGGCCAAGGAGGAGGAGCTCCGCCAGCTCGTCGGCGAGAGCTACCGCGACCTCATCGACTCCGCCGACTCCATCCTCCTCATACGCTCCTCTTGCGAGTCCATCGACTCCAATCTCGCTGCGGTCGACGACGCCCTCCGTTCCCTCTCCACCCCGGTCACCGCCCCCGCCGCCCTCGCCCTTGTCCCGAACCCCGCCCGCGCCCGGGTCTATGGCATCGCCTCCAGGGTCAAATACCTCGTCGACACCCCGGAGAACATCTGGGGCTGCCTCGATGAGTCCATGCTCCTCGAGGCCTCCGGGCGGTACCTCCGAGCCAAGGAGGTCCACGGTCTCCTCGCCTCCGACGCCGCCGATGGCGAGATGCTCGCCAAGTTCCCGCTGCTCCGCCACCAGTGGCAGATCGTGGAGGGCTTCAAGGTCCAGATCTCGCAGAGGAGCCGCGAGAGGCTCACGGACCAGGGGCTCACGGTCGCGGGCTATGCCGACGCCCTCGCCGCTGCCGCTACAATTGATGATCTTGACCCGAAGCAAGTGCTAGGTTTGTTCTTGGACTCAAGGAGGTCGTGGATCGCGCAGAGGCTAACGGATAACTCATTGGTTCCCGATTCCTTCTCTTCCTTGCTATGTGACGCGGTTAGGATCATTAGATCTAGCTTGGGGCAAGTGGGCGAGCTTTTCCTGCTCGCGTTGAATGAAATGCCATTGTTCTACAAAATGGTGCTTGGATCACCACCCGGGACGCAGTTGTTTGGGGCGATTCCCCATCCTGAGGAGGAAGTGAGGCTTTGGAAGTCGCATCGGGAGAAATTGGAGGCAATGATGGCTCTGCTCGAACCAGAGTTCATTGCTCAGACCTGTTCTTCATGGTTGAGGAACTGCTGTAATGAGATCTTTGGGGTGCTGGTGAGTGGCAAGCGAATCATTGATGCAATTGGAAGTGGAGAAGGGCTTGCAGCTGCTGAAAAACTGGTCCATGAAACTTTGGATGGTCGAGGGGGTCTGGAGGAGAGCTTGGAACAGTGGCTGAAGAGTGTCTTTGGCTCCGAAATTGAGTCACCATGGAACCAGATTCGTGGGCTTATTCTGAAAGATGGAAAGGACATCTTAGAAGATAGGTTGGAAGAGGCATTTGCTAAAAGAATGAAGGAGATTGTGCATACCGAGTTTGAGAACTTGATTGCAGATATCAACTTGAGGAACTCGATTCACTCTATTGTGAATGCCACAGGTACAAGAGACCAGGATGATTTTCAAGCTTACCTGAAGAAACCCTCGACTGGTGGTGGAATTTGGTTCTCCGAGCCAATTCAAAAGAAAACAGGACTGCTTTATGCACTTAAGCCAACTGTTTATGAGAACGACTTCCGTAATAGCCTCAATGCGTATCTTGGACCTGAAGTTAGTCGAATCAGAGATGCAATGGACAGCAAATGCCAGAGCATACTAGAGGATCTTTTATGTTTTGTGGAATCTCAGAACTCTGTTTTCAGGTTAAAGGAACTGGCACCATTTCTCCAAGAGAAATGTTACAAGACCATCTCTGTTTTATTAAAGGAACTTGAGGTTGAAGTTGCAGAGTTTGCTGCTTCTTTAACAAGCAACAAGCAGGACAAGGATTCTTTACCTCACTCTGTACTTGTTGGAAGATCACTTTTCGTAGGACGTCTTTTATTTGCATTGAGAAACCATTCAAGTCATATCCCACTAATTCTTGGTTCCCCAAGACAGTGGATTAAAGATATGATTGGTGCAGTCTCTGCTAGCTTACCATCATCTCCTTTGCCAGGGCAATCTAAGGTGGTTTTTAACTCTCCAATCTCTTCTAGCTTGAAAAGGCCTACGTTTGACATCTCTAAAAGTGCTAGGAGTCAATTCCTCGATAATCCAAGAAGGCAAACATTTTCAGCTGCTGCTGCATTGTTTTCACTGGATGACAACACATGCCCAAAACTTGATGAACTGAACAAAACATTCCGAGAACTATGCATCAAAGCTCATAGCTTGTGGACTCTATGGGTGTCTAATGAACTAGCACTGATTCTTTCCAAGGATCTAAATAGAGATGATACATTATCTGCATCGACACCTTTGCAGGTATATGGTACTTATTTAATTTTCTGAGTAGTTAGTAATGATAATAGTTCTAATAATTTTTTTATTTTCCATGAGTAGATCCCTTGAATCTCATTGTTCGGTTTGTTTTTAATTTCTTCTCTAGATATTTGTGTCAATGGAATCTTTGACTTTGTAATGCTCATTATGATCAATTTATATATGTTATCACTTGAGAATAATGTCTAGTTTAATTTTGCTAATCCTGAAGTAAATGCATTTTCTCATATCTCAATGAGATAGAAGTTATTTTCACTGTTATGTATGGTATCCTTGTATTGTTTTCTTTAATTTGAAGTCTTAAAATGTGGTCTGAGAGATGACTAGTTATGTCTAGTTAAATTTTACACAAGTAACTTTGCTCATGTAGGGTTGGGAAGTAACAATTATCAAACAAGATCAATCCAAAGAGGGCCCATTGGAGATGACAATTGCTCTTCCTTCCATGCCTTCACTCTACATTACCTCCTTTCTCTTTCAAGCGTGCGTAGAAATTCATAAAATTGGAGGCCATGTTCTCGAGAGATTTACACTGCAAATATTTGCATGGAAACTTTTAGAAAAGGTATGTTGCTTCATCTTGCTAGATATCTCACTTTATGGAGTGGTACTAGTTTTCTTGCAGATAGTTTCATCACACATATCCACATAAAACATTTTCCTTTCCATGTGTAAATGATAATTTGTTTTTATAGATTTTAACATATTCTAATCTGGGATCACTGATATTATTTGTTCTTGCTCCATTTTGAAAATTAAAATGTTCTTTTTACAATCATCATGTTTACCTATTTCTGTTGTTGATTTTGGAAATAAAAATGGTATTTGATGGTGGTTTTGTTGAGTCATTGATACAATCAGAGAATCATTTGCCATTGAAAGGTGAAGTTTTTAACAAGGTCTGGTGACACCTCGAAAATTAGGAGGGTTTGGTAAGGAATGGAGTATGGGAAAGATATAAAGAACAATGTATATAATAATATATACAGAATAATAGGGGTGTTGTCTAGACTGGGTTTCATATAACTTTTGTCCAGACTAGGGTACAGTCTAATCAATCTACATACTTGGTCACTTCAGTTAACTGGTTTTATTTGAGAGGCCAAATTAGAAACACACTGGAAGAACTACAAACTTGAAAAGATATAAAATGCAAACCAATGTTAAACCTTAAATAAATTAACTTCAGTTGTCAGTTTGGTATTTTAGTACTCCGAATCGTCTATCAAATTAGCCAGTAGCCTCTTTTACTGGGACCTTTTGCTCATCTTTGCATGGTTAAAATTATCGAGCAGAAGGAATGTATTGACAAATGAACAAGAGCAGAAATATTGGCTTCTAACAGTGACGGAGAAGATTAGTGGGGTGGATAAACAGAATATAAAGTATATTATACTAGGTTTTTCAGTGTCTGCTTGTTAGAGTCTTCATCTTTAGGTATTTGAAGTACCTGCCACAAGTTGAACAGTTAATGAATAATGCTTTAATCCAAAATTTCAATTCATGGATCATGATATGTCAATTATCCTCCAATTGGAGAAGGTTTTTCTATGTTGTAAATGCTTAATGTCACTTCTATTCCAGTTAGATGAAGTGCTCAATCTTTCATGGAAACACACACATGAAAATATTTCTGAGAGATCAATTTTGTACTGTGTTCGAGCAATTCTGAAGTTGTTCTGCTCCTTATTAACATATTGCCTCACAGGTGATTAAAATCTATGAAACGTTCTTATTAGCTGTGGAGAGTGGTGAATCTCGGGTTTCAGAAAAAGGAATCTTGCAAATTTTGCTTGACCTAAAATTCATTGCTGACATTCTATCTGGGGGCAGAGACTTTGCTAGTAGTAACCCTGAACAGGATTCATCAAGAATTGTAGCGCTGAAATCTTCACTGAGAAGGAAACAGCCACAAGTCCACCTTGATTGTGCTAATGCAGAGACTATAATCAGGCTGATAAATAGCTTTTCGCAGAGGTTGGATCCCATTGACTGGGCTACGTAAGCATTCTTTCCAAAAATTTTGATGCTACTGATACGGATTGAAGTCTTTTTATTGAATTTTCTGCATTAATTATATTAATAAACTTGAAAAGTAATGCCGCTTTTATTTGTCATGAGAGAATGTATAAGGTTACATGTGTGAAGAGTTAATGTACTTGGAATTTTTTTTCTTGTGATAATTTTGCAGGTATGAACCTTACCTATGGGAAAATGAGAAACAATCATACAAGCGATTTGCTGTCTTGTTTGGGTTCTTGGTTCAACTTAATCGCATGTACACTGACACTATCCAAAAATTGCCCACAAAATCAAACACCGGCTCAAACATCATGAGATGTTCCACAGTTCCTCGATTTAAATATCTTCCAATCAGGTTTGTGCCACTTTTCTTGATATGAAGCATGAGCAGCTAATTGTATTATGCTTAATTTGCAAGTGCTGGGTCATGGTTGGGTTAGTGTCAGAGTTTAGTTACCTACCATTGACTATTTTATCAGTGTCTTCCTTTATGAAGTTCACTTCTTTGGTTCCTTGTATTTTGTGCTTTACAATTTTAAGCTACTACAACTTACACTTGAACTGTCATAACATTTTACAATGTCCAGCTCATAAAAATGCAGTTGCTAAAGAGAACACATGTTAGAAAAAATGGTTTCTGTTCCCTAGAATTCTCTTCCAGGACAAGTTACCCACATGCACATTAATACCCATACACCACAATCTACCAGTTCAGAAATATTGCCATTCTACGATGCAAGAATCCTGTGACCTTCCATTACTATCATGTAATCACTTGATTGGTTGCTCGTTGACTGAAGCTGTCTAGTTGAGGAATATCTCGGAACAAAGTTACTAAGTAGTACTCAACATAGAAACGGGCTTCTTTCACAATATAAACTTCGAGAGATTTATCATGTTTTAATAATTGTAGCAACATTTAGTTATAAAAGTTATGATTTATATGACATAAACATGATATTTTTTTCTGTATTTAAATCAGCAAGGAATAAAAGAAGATATTATTCTGCATCTAAAAGGCCAATATTTATTTAGAACATGCCATTTTTAAATTTCTGATTGCTAGGCTGATGCTTTGAATGGCCAAGTGTCTAAAGGTGGGATGGAAAACTTTTTGGCCTTGGATTTGTAATAGGTCTCCATTGATAGCTATCTATTTATTTTATTGTCAGAACTGTACGATGCTCAAATTTCTCATGAACTATACAAATGCAAGGTTTAAAATTGTTTTTTCTTGGATCACCAAAAGGCTAGTTAACCGTGATTTGCTCTTATTTAATAGAAATGGGATTCAACCAATCTATAATCGAAGTATATATCTGTGTCAAATTATATGATAAATTCTTTGAAGTCAATTTTGTTGTTCCTGCTATTGTGCCTATTCCTTCAATTTATCTTATCTCCACATCTTCTATGATTTTTTCTCTTTTCTTTTTCACTTAGCTAACCAACTCTTTCAACTTCCTTTTAGAGCAACCAAGTTATCTGGAGGTATAGCAAAAGATCCATTTTTTATATCTATGTTAGAAATAATAGGTTTGTATATGATTCAATATAGTTAATGAGAATCAGAAATCTTTACATTTTTCTTCCGGTTAATCATATTTCCGTATCTCCTAGATTCCCCTGGGGGTTATTACTCACCAACTCTTTTAACTTCCTTTTAGAGCATTGACATTCACTGATGTTTGAGCAAAAATTTGAATTTTTTTTCCTTTATGGTTATGCTAGTAAGACTAAGAACAATTTACATTTTGAAGTCATGCAAATGATGTTTCACAGTTTCATTCTCTCTTGTTGGGATCAGTAAATTTAGTAAGAAATTGAGAAGGAAAGATGAAAGACAAGGAAATTTTAGTTATTTGCATACTCTGAAGAGGATATTTGGCATATTTAGTATTAATCTCTTTGCTGTTTAATCTTAATTAGAACTTTCTACAGCAGATGATTGGCAATATCAACTAAAGAAAATTGATTCAGCTGTCAGAAGTCTATATTTGGAGAGTGATTCAAACAAGTGAACATGAAATGAGCAAGTACCATGCCATGTCTCTTTTTCTTTGAAGAATACTTGCCTAGCATGCATAGTGGTAGAAAATCGAAACTTAGAAGGTTGAATATGAAGAAGATAATATTAAGTATGTTCCTTGATTTTTCCCAGTCATTGAAAGATCATCTTATGGTGTTATGAATCGCATGAAACGATCTTTTATGTTAAGTTACAATGATATGACCAGCTGTTATCTGATGAGAGACAACAATAAAGTAGAAGCATATGATGGAAGTTGGTATTATTAGGTGACTCGATTGCATTAAAAATAAAATGAAATTGACAAAGTAGCGTTAAGAGTTCAAATCAGACTTAAGTTCTTATTCTAGTCTGGAGAAGGACATGTTTGGATAAAATATGTAGGTATTGACCTCTATAGCAAGAAGAGATGGTATTGGGTTTTGTGGATGGAGGTATCAAGCTTGCTTACAGGTGCATCTTGAAAATATGACTTCGGATCAAAACTAATTTACATGCTAAGTAAATGTAAGTCTGCAACAACTGCTTTTGCTTCATTTTCTAAATAAATGTGAGTTTAGTCAACCAGCTACTTCAATTATAGTAAGGATGGTCTCATGTGTCGAACTGCTTGGTGAATATTCCTAGTATCAACTTGTTTCGTTGCATTACTATGCAATTGAATGGATTCTAGACTAGGAACTACTTATGCAAATGTTTTTCAGCCTCTGTGTTTAGTAAGAACATTTTTGAGGTGGAACACGTATTTGCCTATGATATGGTCAGATTGGCAAAAAGAAAAAAAAAGGATATAGTCAGATTCCCCAAGAGCTGTCAGTAAATACCAAAATTGAAGCTCTTCATTGTGAGGGTTGCTACTTCAAGGTTTTAGTTGCAGTGTTCCTTAATTGGTCAACTGGACTGTATTTTGTTGGAATTGAAGAATTTGAGAAGCTACCGGTGTAGCTAGGAACTGATGAGGACAAGGTCGGACCTCTTTGAGATGCTGACAGAGTGTATTTATCGAAGGATTTAAATGCTAGACCCTGCTGACCAATATAATATCAGACCATTAATTTCCAAGATACCATGGTATACTGCTGATAGAAATGAAAAGGAATTGTTTGAAGTGCTGGTATGCCTGGTACAGTTGGTGCATTTAGGACCAGTATAGTTGAACTAGTGTGTAATTGTCATTGTGGTCAGTAATTAGTTTGGTATAATATATTTCTTGAAAAATAAGTGGATCTCATCTAGATTTCTTTAAAGCATTTTCTTAAGCGAACATATATATATATACTCTTGCTTAATATTAATTGCTAATGTTATCAATTTTGGTGTGATTCTGATATGAATTTCCCTCCTTCAGTGCTCCTGCCTTATCTTCAAGAGGTGCACATAAATCAGCTCTGCAGGCAGCTGATGATACCACAGCGAGGAGCCCTTGGAAAGCATATTCAAATGGAGGGCAATCTTCGAAGCCTGAGTTTGATGATAGTCCAAATTTTGGAGCAGCAGCGCCATTGCTGAAGTCCATCATGACACAGGTACTAGTTGGAACTTATTTTAATTTTGATTAGATTGCATGTTTTTTTTAGTGGCTTGGTGATGATATAGATCCTTTAGAAGTTGATGCAAGAGCATTCAGCATAAACAAGTGTCACCGAAATATCTATTATGAAATGATGATATCAATGTTGAGTATATTATTGAATACTCATTTATCAATTGTGCGCACGATTCATGAGTGGGATTAAATCTTCACAGACATGCTCAGTAGCTCCCCGCTAATGAATTTACCGAGTTAGCATCCTACATATGTTTGATCGTTGGCCTACATGTTCCAGCTTACTGTCAGAAATAGTCTCTAACGGTTCATGAAATTCTGGATACAATTTACTAAACAAGTTGTCAAATTCATTAGATTCATGGCATTTCCATTTGTTTCAAAGATCTGGAAATTAGGAACTGCAGTTACATTTTAGTTTTCCCGTCCAAAATTTATAGGTTGGTAGCAAATTTGGAGAGAGTACATCGAGGTGGGGCTCTATGCTTTCCGACTCCCAAGTCGGAAGGCTCAAGGACAGATCAGCAGCTGCTATGTCAACTTTTGGCGACATTCTCCCTGGCCCAGCAGCAGGACTTCTATCATCTCTTACATCAGGCGCTGCCATGTTCGACTCTTAAATGCCTGTGCTTGCTTCTCATCAGTGTCTCGTTAATTGATTGAAGCCCATGTGATTACTTTTAACCGGAGAGGAACAGAGCTGGCAACATTCAGTCACAGCAGCTCGGTTCAGCAACGCTGTCCATGTGTAATAGAGGAAAGGAAGGTGGTACTCGTGCTGTTTCGCAAGTTAGCAGCTCCTTTTCATTGTTTAAGATGTCAAGATGTCTCTTATATGATTTCATCATAAGGTAGTTCCAAGATATCTGCAGTTCCCGGACCAAATTATGGAATCATGGAAGTTGAAGAGGTAGAAGCTCGATCAAATCCTTAGGTAGAAATCGGGCATTACAGTTGTATCTGTTACTGCATCTACAGTATATCAAAATAAAGGAATGGGTGTAAGTCTTATAAACTTGTTTGGATAAATTCTTTTTGTAGGTAATTAGGGAATGCCATTATTTGTTTTTTTCCTTAATGTGACTATACTGGCAGTCATTTATTATATATAATGAAAAAAAAAATCAGTTTTACATGATAACTTCCCTCTCACACAAAAAAAGAGTTCCTCAAAAAGTTATTCATGTTAGTATTTTGTCATGTTTACCTTGCTTTAATTAAAAAATATTTCAATATATTGTTTTCTAACTTTTACATTGTTCGCTTATGGTATTTTAAATTCTGTATTTTAATTATTTTTCTAAGAGTGAGTGAAAAAAGAGGAAGGAATCATTGTTTGTGGATATCTTGGATATTTGGAGAAAGATAAATGTTTTTGGGTAAAAATCCCAAAAGAAAACAGGATGTTCTGCTGTAGGAAACCAAAACTGAAGGTATATTTTGGTAAATCATATTAAAATTTTCGTATGATTAATTTATATAATCAATGACAGTATGAACGTGTTGAAATATATATCCATCCTATAAATAAATATCAGAGTATAATCAGGTTGAAAGTGTCTCACACCAGAGAAAAGGAAACAACTTAGAATATGACTCTTTATTACAAACTAATTATATCAATATCATTTCTTTTTGCAAACTGAAATGGTTGGTAGTGAAACTTGGATTTAAGTATAAAAGTTTTGATAATTGGCATGTAAGCTATATGTGATTATTTCTCTTAGACTTTAATTAAAATTTTAATTTATAAATTTTAAGGTAACCATAAATTATTTAGTTGGTGGATTCCATACATGTAAATATTACTAATACTGCATTTAACAAGATTAAGTGCGTCATAAATCCTTCAAGGTCACAAAAATCCCTAATTCTCTAATTCTCATGTAACAAAAGTTGTACAAAATCCTCGCATATAAGTGCACAACAATCACATGATCCCTCTTCTATCTAAGTCAAGGCATGTGATCATATAATATACAAGGCAGAAGCTACAAGGGTGATAAAAACATCCACTAAACAAACATTTAATATTTATATTGCTGACAGTTTTAATGGCTCAATGTATTGTTCCATTCCAACAATTAATGGGTCAACTTTTCTTTTTTTAACTTTCGGAAGTTACACGACGAACATTTAATGCCCACAATATTACTGGCTGTACTAATGTTGTTTTCATCAAACCATTAGGATTGTTGAGTAATATATTAACACTAACTTCTATATGGAATACATTGACAAACTTTTTACATCCCTGATTCGATATTATCATAAAGATTATAGAATTTATTCTTGATAACGAAATCAAGATGGTAATTAAGACTAAAATCACTAAATTACTGAGAAGAAGCTTACAAAATTTTGTCCTTGGCCCAAACATTAGAAACAAATATGCTAGATTATCTATTAAGAATTTATGGTATACCAAATTACTGAGAAGAAGCTAAAAATAATGGTATACCAAATCTATTCATCAATGGTTGGCTAGATTATCTATTAAGAATTTTAGCATATCATATTCTGGGATTTAATCTCGCTTTCCACACTTACTCTTTATTTTTTTTAAATACCAATTTAAATTATAAATCTGTAATTGTATATTTAACTGAATTAGTTATTGTTATTATAAGATGTGTAATAATAGTTAAAGTTTTCTTTCGAATGGATGGTAAAGAGAAGTATACGTGATATATTTAGTATTCAAGAGGATATATATATATATATATACACACACACTAGTAAAAAGGACAATTGGGCCAGGAAAGATATCCAGAAAAACCTAAATTAACTGACAAGTTTGCTGCTTTCCTTGCATGAATTTTCATCAGGAGCAGGACAATCTGGGCAACTGTTCAAATGTATAATATAAAAGGTCATATAAAATAATTAGTACATAGCAAAGTTGAGATGATAGCTTGCTGCTTTCCTTTGATTGATTTCATCAGCAGCAGGACAACCAACCAGCACAAAAGCAGGGCATCTTTCCAAAGGAACATCACGAAAAGGAAACCCTAAACCACACTATAGCCTTAAATAACAGGATTATGTGGACCAAAGTTTAATCTCCAAATGGCCTTTTAGAATCTACCTTCTACACAAACATGTGTATAGTCTGTAAATTATTTTTTCTTTTAATCATCTACTTTAACTTAAAAAAGAAAAAAATTAACCATCAATCTGTAAATTACTTATAATTATCTATATGAACAGGTAAACAGTGGGTTTAGCTTCTCATGATCTCTGTTCATCTTATAAGTTTTCCCTCAAATGAAGTGATCTTATAGGTAGAACTGGATGACTTGGCTGCATACTCTCCTCTTCTTAATCTAACATGCTCTTGCAGGATTATAGTTTTGTTTCATGAGTTAATGACCAAAAATCATTGAATTTTCTAAAGGAGAAGATAATGCCTTTGTAATATATACTCAATTTGTTGCCACTTAAGTATTATTAGTTCATTGAAAAATAGTCCCACAAGAACAATCTTATCATTCTCACTATATTGATGAGTTATGGTGACTTCCAAATCTATTAGAGCTGGTGTCCTCCATTTACCTTGGATGAGTCCAAGAGACAGAAGGAGACAAGCTAAGCTTTGCTTTGCATAGCTGACGCTTCTGTTGTCATCTGCCTTGCCATTCGCACGCAAGCTTCTTTCTTCTTCGCCTTGTCCTCACTGCTGCCTCCTTCCCCACCTTCCTTGAACTTGGCATATATGTCTCCTCTATAGAACGCCCAGGTTCGCCACACCAGGATCAGCATCGCAAGAACTCCGACGACCGTAACCGCCGTTATGATGAGGAAGGAGAGCCTGAAGCACCGTACCCCCATGCACGTCAACGACTTGGATGAAGAGGCCGAGATCACGCCGGCGTTCTGCTTCGCGGCCTCCCGGTCGTACAGATAGCCGGCCACCCTCACGTTAAGTAGGTAGGAGGCCACCGGGCTGGCGAGGCCGCCGACGTTGTACAGCGTCGCGAAGTACTTGAGCCCGAACACCTCCGAGATGATGGCGAAGAGCAGCGGCATCTGCGCCCCGAAGCAGAAGCCGATGATCACGGACGCGATGTACAGCGAGCCGGGGACGCCGAAGGCGATGAGGAGGTAGCCGACGCAGGAGGGGGCCATGACAAGCGCGAAGAGCAGCGGGCGGGGGAACTTGTACCGGACGAGGAAGATCTCGGACGCGAAGCCGGCGGCCACCCTGCCCATGTAGTTCCATATGCTGATGAGGGAGACGAAGGTGCCGATGCTCCGGGTGGGGTAGCCCAACGACTCGCCGATCTGGCCCATGTTGTCGATGGCCGTCAGCGTGCCGCCGACGCCGCAGATGGTGGCGAAAAAGATGATGAGCATGTCGAGGCTCAGGAGCGCCTGGAGAATGGAGTAGTCCTCTCCTCTCTTGGGAGGCTTCACGGCCTCGATGATGCGTGCCAGTACCGGTTTCTTCTCGTCAGAGCTAATCGAAGGCAAGCTCGAGTCGACCTCGGTCGGTGCTTGTTCGGAGATCGTCTCCTTGTCGATGGTCACAGAGGGCGGCGGAGGAGTTTGGGGCACCATTTGCTTGTTCTGGTTGTAGACGTTGATCTCTTCTCTGATGACGACGACGAGGGGGAGGAAGAGGATGAGGAGGACGACGGCGGCGCTGACGCCGTACCCCGAGCGGGAGAAGGAAACCCTCTTTTGGACAATGATCACCACCATGAGGTAGGCGGCGAGGACGAGGGAGATGTAGAGGATGGAGCAGAACACCTTGAACTCGTTGGCCTGGCGCACCACCTTCATGATGCGGACGGTGGGGAGGAACAGGACGGAGATGGCCGCGGGGAGCCACGCGATGAGCAGCACGAGCGACGTGGAGTCGGTGCCGTAGAAAGCGAGGTAGAGCTGGGTGAAGATGGCGCCGCTGAGGCCGACGAAGCCCTTGAGGAGGCCGAGCACGATGCCGCGGCTCTCGGGGAAGTTTTTGACGGCAGCGACGAGCGCCGCGGTGTTGGCGAATGTACCCGAGTTGGCGCCGACGCATATGTAGAGGCACATCTGCCACACCTGGGTGTGGGCGAGGCGGCCAGTGATAGCGAGATAGATCATGAGGTAGCCGAAGAAGTTCATGGCGGCGCCCATGGCGAGGATGACCCAGGGAGGGGCGAGTTCGGCCAGGAGGCCGGAGACGATGCCGACGTTGGCGCCGAGATCCTTGAAGAAGGAGATGGTGTTGAGCGTCTCCTGGTTGTAGCCGAGGGAGGTCTTGATGTCCTTGGAGTAGATCGCGAAGATGTAGGTGGCGCCGGCGGTCGACATTACAAGGAAGGATGCGAAGGCCATGAACCACCGGCCGCGGACGACATGGCCGGCGAGGCCGAGGGACTCACGGGCCGACATCTTGCTGGGTGCGAGAGGGGAAGGCTCGGAGAAGAGTTCTGCTCGTAATCTATTTCTGGTGGGTGCTGCAGAAACAGGCTGGGTGAGGTGGTGGGGGAAGGAGAAGGCCGGCGAGCTTGCCTGCCGCAGAACAGACTTTGATCCATCAATCATTGCGAGTGTTATATAAACCGTGTCGAACCTGCGGTTGCGGACAGCGGTGGGGAATGCACGTGAGTCACTGGATATATTCGACCGTCCACTGCATAGTTATCAGAGCTGGCCAATGAATTAACTGTGGTTAGATGTTATCTATTTTAATTAATAATTTTAAATTAAAATATAGATTTTTAAATTAAAATTATATTTAATTAAAAATAAATAAAAATAAAATCAGTTGTATTGAATTTGATGAAAATAAGAATTCCAACCTGTAATGAATATTTATCCATAATAAAGAAAAATACATGGTCGATTCAGGAGTGATCAAATCAAATCAAGAATTAAGTGAGGCAAGGAGGATACAGGGATAAAAGACGAAGAGAGAGAATATCGTAAAGAGAGTAATGACTTAGAGGTAAGTATTCTAAGAATCCTAATAGAAATTAAGTATATTAAGAATCGTAATAAAAATCAAATTAATTAAAGGACAAGGTTGGATAAAAATTGAAGTATGTAAGGAATACTCGTATAAATTGGAGTTTAATTATTCTATGTATCCTAAGATACTAATGAGAGAAAGACAGACAAAAATGTCATGCTTGAATTTATTAAAAATAAATTATCACTTAAAAATCTATTTTTATAGAAGATTTTTCTTTTCAATATCCTTGTCTTTACAATTTATCTTGCCAAGAAATCTTCTCCACCTCTCAAATATATTAAAAATTAATAGATTATTTTAAAATAGATATAAGACAAAAATATATCAATAATCACATATACTTATTATAGAAACCTTTAAAAATATAAAATTATATTCAATACTCATAAAATATATTTAAATATTAATAATTTAATATAAAATAATAATATATCAATTCAATATGAAACTCATGTATCAAATAAATAATGATATCTCTTATGAAACAAATAAATTAATACATTAGTCATATATAATATATTTAGATGATATACATACTAACAAAAACATACATCATACTCAATAATAAATTCTATCAGTAGCGAATGAAGAGATATATATACTAGATGAGTTCTATATTTTTCCAACAACAAATAAAGAGAACTCATATCCCACTTTTAATAACAAATAGAGTGGTTTATCTCATCCTCCCAATTGAAGGTATATTCCTTCGAACAATAGATGGATGAATCATCTAAGTTATCTCATTTGTTGACTCACTAATCGTAAAAAGAATTATCTTACTTAGTCTCAGAATATATAATCATTTATGATTATTTATTTATACTCATTAATATATTCATTCAATTATTCATATATGTATTTAAAAAATAATATGATAAAATCATTCTCGATATATGATCTACTAGGCTATGTCTACTAATAGCTTTGCATTATGATAGACTCGTAACTCTTTTCATATCGTACACTTCTAATATGGATAATTCAATGTAGCTACATATATCACATAGTAATAATCATATTAATATTATCAACTTAATCTCAAAAATAATAAAAAACATTAATTATTTTCAAATCATAACTTTGAATAAAATATTTAAGTTCATTAAATTATAAAGTTACGAGGCATCAATATCTTAACAGCTAGGCTATATAGTGTTAGTCCAAAATGGATCAATCCACCCAAGTCTTGGGTTGGTCACTAAGTAGCATATTGGATTGAGGTGCAATGAGTTGGACAAAGGGGTAACGACATGCCTAGCCCTGATCATATAGTTAAGCAAGTCTAGCCTCATGGGTTAGGTCAAAATTTATTATTGATTTGGGCTATACTTGACTCATGGGCTAGGTCATGTCTGATCATACAGGTTGGATTATGCTTGATCACGTGGGTTCGATTGTACCTAACCACATGGGTTAGAGTATGCTTAGTTACATGAGTTGAGTCATGTTTGGCCACATAAGTTGAATTGCATTTGGTAATATAGGTTGGACCATGCCTAGTCAAATAGGTTGAACTATATCTAACTATATAAGTCAGATTATATATGGTTATATGGTTTGGACCATGCATGGCCACAAAAGTTGGGTTATACTTGACCACATGGGTTAGGTTATGTTTAGCCACACGAGTCAAACTATACTTGATTACATAAGTTGGATCACGTTTGGCCATATGAGTTCGATCATGCTTAGCCATATGAGCTAGACCGTAGCTGACCACATCGTCACGAACAAACTTCTAAACAGGATGTTCGATGTAATGCTTATGTATGTTCGTGTCTTTTGGTATGTTCATTCTTTGTCTAGCATGTAGAGGGACAGCCAAAGGCTTAATAATCCCATTTTAGTTGGGTCTGGTGGCCGCTTTAGGCTTGTAAATAAAGGTTATGTCATGTTGACACTTGTGAGAGATTTTCGGTCTGTAATGAACCATTTTGACCCTTTGTTGTGCAACTGTTCAGAGCTTGTAAAGTATGTTTGTAATTTGCATTGTCTGTAAAGTATGTTTGTAATTTGCATTGTCTATTAGGTGTTTCCTAGAATGTTTACTTATGGATCCCATGAGGCATTTTCTCTAACCCATTTTCTCTTTTGTGGGTCCTAAGGAACCATGGGAGGCTTCGGGGAGGCTGACCTTTGCGGACGGATATGCAAGGGTGCCGCACGACTTAGGCAAAACCAACTAAGTCTGTGACAGATGATATCAGAGCGGGACAAGCACTCATAGAAACACTTAGCATGCAAACATGAGGGACCTAGCGGGGCTGTGTTGAGGGCAATCAGCACATGCGCGACCGTTTAGGGGAAAACGAGCATGGAGATGTAGGGAAAATGAGTCGCTCAAAGGAGCTAGCATCTGAGATTGACATTCAAAGGAATGACCAACCCTTCACGCAAGAGACACCACGAGAACAGGCAAGCTTGGAAGAATACGGAGCACACAAAGGTTGGGATGGCTGTGTTTGAGCTACGGCTCAACGTTGACAACTATACTTGATGGTGCTCAAGGCAAGCGAGGCGCTTGGTAAAGGATGAGACCATGCAAGGTGGAATGAGTTGCTCAACGACTGAAAGAGTTGTGCAAAGCTCACAGAGGTGAGGGGAATTGCTAACTCAAAGAATTCAGTACTCATACATGGGCTTGTATGCAGATGATGGAATGTTCGTGGTCATCCCAAGGCGACCGAAACTCGACGCCATGGAGTATTGAAACTTTCTCTTCGGCATGTGAAGGATACGTCCGTGGGAGGCTGAAGTGTGTAACGAGTTCAGCATGTTGCTAGGCCTTGAGTGGTGCAACGGGAGCTGTATTGACGTGGAGTCGCAATCTGACAAGTGCGTTTGCAGGAGGCAAAATAATGCACAGTTTGTTCAGCAAATCGGAGTAGTACAAGGGGATGGTGGTCTCCGAAACGAAGAGTGATATTGCTTCAATGGGACAGTTATCCTGGAGGGATAAGTCCCGGCTCTCTAGAGGGAAAATCATGTGGGACGGACCTCACATGTTGAGAAGGAGTACCTCAACAAACAATAACTCCACGAAGCTCAATGGACTGAGAAAGCGGCGAGGAGACGTCGCATGATCTCGCTCGAGAGAATGCATTGGTGGATGCATTATGAGATCAAGTGGGGGAGCGACCCAAAGCAACACAAACAAAGGCACACTTGAAGTCGATATGGAGATCAGACTCAAGGGAGGGCTGACCCGTGGAATGGTGAGCGTGAGGGCCACCATCATCTCAATGCAAAAACGAGGAGCGGAGCAACTTGGGTGTAACTTGGCGAAGTACCCAAGCCGCATGAAGGAAGCCAACATAGAAGATGAAACATGGAGCGGAGGCATAGTGCTTTCCTTGGACAGAGGTCAAGGACATGAACTCTTGCAGAGACAAGAGTAGGATCATGTTGTTCCATGGGTCCTTCATTCTGATGGAGCAGACTCATCTTGCATGGTGCCAAAGACGAAGGGAGCTTCTAGGCACATGCACCTTATCTCGGAAAAACATTTGATGGAGGAACTAAAGTGACTCGATTTGCGGAGGCGAAGTTGGGTTTAGAAGACCTTGGCGTAGGGCAAGAGGACGCGGAGGCGAGTACTCTTGAAGAATATGCCACAGTGTTGCCATTCAAGTTGCCATGAAGGAAGCGGTGCACAGCAAAAATTATGCTGGTAGGGGTAGAGGCCTAGGATCCAAACAATGGTGCACTAATTGCAACGAAGTCGAGGGACTTCGGGAGCTACTAGGCGACGGACTGTCCTAGAGCGGTGCTTTATCTAGGTGTGACCCAAGAGTGGGTAGATGAAGGTCGATTGCCAAAGGAGCAAACAAAATCGAAGGTGGAAGAGTCCCTACGATGTATTGGCAAAGGCCACACATGGAGGGATCACAATTTGAGTTCATCCCACAAGGATCAGAATGCAATAAAGATGTCACCAGGAGGCGACATGGTGCAGTGAATCGTGGTGGAACAGTTCGTGGCAATGCGATGCACACGACATAGTCCCGTGAGGGACTAGATCATACGGAGGTATGATCGGGAGCCATTGGAAGCTCCACTTTGGTGAACAACACGACGGCAAGAAGGGCTATAGATTTAAGGAGTGAAGGCCATGGTACCGCAGAGGCGGGTCTTTCGTACGTGCATCAAATTTTACATCGGATGAAAACCTTGGTTATCAGCATATGGGGGCTATGTTCCACCAAGGGAAAAGTTCAAATGCAAGTACCAGTGAGTCTCATGGGAGGGACTTGATCATACAAAGGTATGATCGAAGCAGTTGAAGAGTTGGACTGCTCCAGAGCTCATATTCGTTTAAGGGAGCCCGGCAGGTCAGAGGACAAGGTCGAGTAAGTGAACGCTGCTACCAAAGAAGCTAAGGAGAATAGAATCGGTGCAAACCCTATAACGTGATGGCAGAGGCCATGCATGAGAGTTGCAATCTATCTTTCCATCGACCAAAAGGGAGCTGCTTGGAGAACACAAAGGTGTTGAAGCAGAGGGTTGAAAGGGGCGAGGAAGCGACGATGAGTCCAGAGGGACTTAACTACCCAAAATCAAGCATCAGTTAGAATGGAGGTGGACTCGGAGGAGTGCCATAGAGACATATCTACTGATCATGAAGAAAAGGGATGCAGATGCAAGGCGACGGATATTAGGGCCATGGGCATGGCAGTGCCATGGTACCGCAGAGGTGGGACTTCCGTGAAAGTCATTGATCCCTTGCTCTCATGGAGGGAGAGCGCTTGGTCATGAAAGAGGGCCGAGGAGGTGGAGCATGCAGAGGCAAACTCCAAGTACCGAGACAAGGCTGAAGGGCAGAGGCCAAGGAACTTTGTAAGACCAGTGTCAACAAGCTTCTTATCAAGATAACCAAAAGTGAAGGACTTCGGGTCATGCAAGAGTGCACGACCAAGGAACGAAGTAGGCAGTACGCGATGCTGTACCTTTGCTACTTAGTGGAGTAGGCGGTAGGGTTGATGGAGAAGACGGTACAATCCCAGAGGCGACCAAATCTATTAGAGAATTACTCCAAGTTGGGGTGAAAACTTCCTGCATTTCAGAAGTTCGATGGCATTGAGAAGGTTAATCACAGTAACTAACTTAATGCAAGGAATGCAAACACTTCAAGTGCTTCAGAAGTGTGAGCAAAGAGCAGGCGAAGGCCAGTAACTAGCTCGATGCATGGAGTACAACCTCGAGGAGGCGGGCGAAGTCAAGTAACCTTTGCCTTCTCAACCCTTAAGAGAATAGGCGAAACTGAGTACCATAATTCTCGTATCTATCCAGCAGAGGAGTTCTGCATAGGTTCAAAGACCCTTTGAAGATATTGGAAGACAATAGTTGTCAAATTCTCACCATTAGTGATCAGTGCTACCGAGAGTAGAGTATCCGCCTCATTTCCCAACAGAATGCCAATCGAAAGCAAAAGTGATAGGAATCTACTTGGAAGTGACAACTGAGTGAAAGAAGAGTCGATGAGCAAATTTTATGGAAGAAGGACCAAAAGCTTTGAAAGTTTGCGAGGTGATGCTCGTTAAAGCTCCAACAAGCATCCACCCAGTTCAAGCAACATGAGGCATTTGAGAGACTAGCGCATAGTAAGGATGGTCTTTTCCTTCATCTAGAGGATCCGCAGGAATCAACAAGGATCAACATAACTCAGTCAACTCCACACCAGAGTTAGAGTCATTAGTGAGTTGAAACAGCATAGTGGATCAAAGGTTCGACTACTCAAAAACAGCAGTGGAGAGCAACTGGGAGCCAAGAGGCGCATTGCAGCTGGAGTAAAAGATTGAAGACTTAGCAAAGGCGAGGAGTTGCAGTGCCAGCAAAGGCTTCGACGAGGACGTCGAAGGAATAAGTGGGGGAGAATGTCACGGACAAACTTCTAAACAGGATGTTCGATGTAATGCTTATGTATGTTTGTGTCTTTTGGTATGTTCATTCTTTGCCTAGCATGTAGAGGGACAACTGAAGGCTTAATAGTCCTATTTTAGTTGGGTTTGGTGGCCGCTTTAGGCTTGTAAATAAAGGTTGTGTCATGTGGACACTTGTGAGAGATTTTTGGTCTATAATGGACCATTTTGACCCTTTGTTGTGCAACTGTTCAGAGCTTGTAAAGTCTGTTTGTAATTTGCATTGTCTATGAAGTGTTTCCTAGAATGTTTGCTTGTGGATCCCGAGTGAGGCATTTTCTCTAACCCGTTTTCTCTTTTGTGGGCCCTAAGGGACCATGGGAGGCTTCGGAGAGGCTGACCTTTGCGGACAGACACGCAAAGGTGCTGCACGACTTAGGCAAAACCAGTTAAGTCCGTGACAACATGAGTTAGGCCGTGTTTGACCATATAAGCTAGATCATACCTAGCCGCATAGAGTGGACTATATATAACCACATAGGCAAAATTATATCTAGCCACATGAGTTATGTTATACTTGACCACATAGGTCAAGTTATACTTGACCACTTAAGTTAGATGCTTGGCTACATAGACTAATTAGAATGATCAACTTCATTAAGTCAGACATGAGTTATGAAATACTTAAAATATTATAGAATAATAATTTAAACTTGAACAAAAAATATGTATTTCATTAGAAGTTTCAATAATACAAATATTAATTCATTAAAATAATTTTTTAATTCTATTTTTAATGAATCAAATAATATAATAAATTCATGATTTTATATTTAAAACTAATTAAACATAAAAAATCATATAATTCGTTGAAACAAAGATATATCTATATAAATAAATTAAAATTATTATTTAATTAAAAATAAAAATTTAATAATTAAATCAATCTTAAGATTCATTTAAGCTTAAGAGACCATTATATGTCAATATTATCAATATTAAATTAAATAAAAATTCTAACTCCATATTTCAATAATCATTATTTTTTAATCATAAAATTTTAAAATTAAAATATTATTATGCATCATAAATATTATAACAATTCTAATAACAAAATTTTCAAAATATGAATCAAAATTAACAAAAAAAAAAGAAAAAAAGAGGATCCTATCTCTTCTAATGAATTTTCTAGCCTGGAATCTTCTCCACAGGGATCTTATCCTCAATCCCCTTGCTGCAAGACTCGTGAGAAATGGGCGAGAGGGAGAGAAGATGAGCTCTCCCTAAATGATAGTAACACATTTAATTTTTATATGTAATTTATTTTTATATTGTTTTCACACACAAAAATAGAATTATAACATTTATTTTTTATAATGTACACACAATAACAGATTTCAAAATAATTCATTCATAAAACTCATATCACTCTTTAAGAAATAGATCAATTAATAATTTTGATTATTTAATTAATTAGTTGATTAACTAAATTTCTTATTTGCCCACACCATTAAGAAAATCAATTTTAATAATTTTCTTAACCATGTTATAGTAATTAATAATTAGAATAAATTAACACATTAATTATGGTTATTTAATTCATGATACGGGAGGAAAATATTCGGTCATTACCAAAAAAAATAACACTTGATACATCTAGAGTTTTTTTTTTTTTGACAAATATAGAGAAATTAAAGAAAAATTTTAAAATGGTTGAAGAGTTAACTCAAGAGATAAATTTATTTTTATATTTAATTATTTTTATACAATGAAAAATATAAAGAGGGCATCAGTTTTTCTGATTTATACTTGATCGTTGATTCTCTATAGTTTCATTGGTTTCAAGATAGTCTTCTATACACAAAATGCACATTTCTTAAACCAATCGAGACAAGGATCAAAAGGCTGGTCCTGTGCGGTGCAGGAAGATGAGTCAACTGAGCTGAAGCAATGCCTTCTTCTTGATGAGGTATTGGTCCCGTGAAGCAACATGACAAGGATGGGTTTGTCTCATCTTCAGATTCCAACCCAAACCCAGAAGAAGAATATAAATTCTTTGCTGTTCTAATCTTGCTGTTCTTCTACCAATTAAAACTTCTCCTTCGGCTCAGCAGGTCTTTGTGGAGAATATAAAACTGATCACATGTCTTGTAAACATGATTTGCCCTTCCCAAAAGACAAAAAAAAAAAAAGGATTATGGCCTTTAATTTAGGCAGATAAAACCTCCCTTCATTGTTCTTTATCAGTTGAAAGCACTCGAACACTTGTGTCACTTTCTGGAGACATTAAATTTCCACCAACTCTAGATAAGGGTTTCTGGTGAGTGGGCATTTATGAGGTTCTTTGTGACCCGGAGAAGGAAGCAGTGGAACAAATTGGCATTAGTATATCTCAGTAATAACAATGACAAAAGATCCATAAAGCATTACATGGAACTCTTTCTTGACGGTGTTAAGATAATAATTATGAGTAATCATCGACTCAAGAAGAATGAGACAGACAGACACAAATGCGTGATCATTATGCTTTCTATCAGATTAATTATTTTAATCTCTTATAGAAAAAAACTTAAAGCAAAATACTTGATAACATGATGGTGATCCCAAATAATCAAGATATTATTATTTTGCTATTATTGTATACATGTGAAGGATAAGTTTCGAGTCTGATTGATACCCACATACTTAGTCTTTCTAATATCATTCCTGGGATATTAAAGTATCCATTAATTGTGTTTAGGACGGATATGGAAGGAAGACAAATAGGATGTTTGATTGGAGAAAGATTTAGATATTGCATAGTTAATCGGATTCAAGGACAAACTCAATGAAATCTATCCGTTGTCATCTTATACCTCCACCTTTGATGCCATTAATGAGAGGAAGAAGGTACTAACAATTTTGATGCTTAGATCATGGATTACTTTGCATTTAGGGATTTCTCTTATTGATTAGACGCTTTATCTTCAGAAATTAATTGGCTTTACTAGACATGACTCATAAAAGGCATTGAATACCAATCCCATTTATCTTTATTTGGCGAAATTATTTATATATATATATATATTATATTGGGGATCGATTTATCTTTCCACATTAACAACAAAGTGTTTTTTTAATCTCTTCTTTTCATAGAAGTGCATTAGGGCTGCAGTTTAACTGCAACCTGGAGAACTAATGAGCTCTATCCTAATCTGCTAAAGGCAAATGGAAGGAGATAGATAACACAGTGGGGGTGGGGGTTTGAACCTCAGATAAATGTTGCATGACGACCAAACCAACTCCAAAGTGATGGGAATTAACATATTTTTGCAGCAACATCCACCATAACTTTCATAGTGCTTCTTGATACATACATTTGTGGATTCCACCTTTGTGCAGCATGTTCCAAAAGCTTTCCTTTGTGCAGCATGTTGGTGACATATCCTTTTCGGTAGCTCAATAGCGGTGTTCTTTCCAAGAGAAAAGTGGAGGCATGTTGCAATGTAGACAAACAGTGGAGAAAGTGTAGTTGACTTCTGCCTGAAGAGATTAGGATTTGTAGGCTTCCAACTGACTTGTCTTTTTCTTGAAGTCTTTGGTGGGTTCACAAACTTCATGCGGAAAATACACTCGAAAAATTGGAGCAGGCTGTGATTAGGTGATGATATCTTGACCAATCCTTGTGTTAGCGTCAAAAATGACCATCAATCTCATGCGAGAGTTGACTAGATCAATCTCTGTGTTAGCGTCAAATGACCATCAATCTCATGCAAGAGTTGACTTAACTTGACCAATCTTTGTGTTAGCGCCAAAAATGATCATCAATCTCATGCGAGAGTTGACGTAACTTGATTCATTTTTTAAATATTTTCACGCCTAAAAAGTGGATGTCCTTACATGTCTTTAGGATGTATCAAGGTATATTCGACAAACCTCCTGTTGAAGAGTTCGGAGGTGAATGCATACCTATTTACATACTCTAAGTTGATATTTTAGTAGGAAATATTCTCTTTTGGATGCCATATTGATTGGACACGTTTAGGTGGTGCTAAATCATCAACATGCTAATTAAGCAAAGGTCTTCAAGAATTATCTATATAATAACGTTAGACAAAAGAGATACATGAGAGCACTCTCATTAGGTATTTTTATTTATACCATTTATTAGAAATTTTAATATCAACAATAGAAACATAAGAAAACTAATGTGAAAATGAAAATTACTTACCTTTAGTCATTATTGTCAAGAATTTTAGTTTCTCTTTGTATTTTGGCATTTCTCGACTCATAGCTCTCACTTTAGATGATATAGAAAATCCTTTAAACTTAAGAGAGATATAGAATTTAAGCATCAAAACTCATATTTATATAGACGTTCTCTCATCAAGAACATTTATTATCACCAATTTCATAACATTCAAGAATTAATTCAAATTTGTAACGTTTGAACCATAATGAAGAATTTTAATGATATTAAATAAAATATTTAATAATAATGGTTATATTTAGAATGAAAAACTAAAATAATAAATGAAAAAAATGAATGATGAACTTAATGAGAACGGTTATATTCTCTCACTTGGTCTTAGCTTGATAATTTAAATTAATCTTTATCAAATAATTTTCTTAAAAAATAAATATATAAATCATAGCAATAAGTCCTTTAAGAGTGAGTATTATCATCTATGTATCACGATGTATTTAGTTTCTTAATCTTAATGTGGTAATATTACTTAATGAAGAAACCTTATGTTTATTCTTGGTCCAGTACCAATATATTTTCTCAAATCAATGTGCATATAAATGAGAAAATATCACCATATATATAAGAGTTTCAATATAATTATAAAGTGGAATCACCGTTTTCTCTACATGATCGTTGAATTTCAGAGGTGACATGCCTTTAGTCAAAGGATCATCAATCATCAATTTAGTACTAATATGCTCAATGACCACTTTTTTTTTTTACACATTCTCTTATGGCTAAATACTTAATGTCAATGTGTTTACATCAACTTCTATTTTTATTATTTTTATTTATAAAAATAGCAGTTGAATTATCGTGAAAATTTTTTAATGGCCTAGAAATATAATCCATGATTATAAGCCCAGAAATGAAACTCTTAAGCTATACACCATTTAAAGTAGCATCAAAATAGGAGATAAACTCAGCTTCCATGATAAAAGTAGCAATAAAGGTATTCTTTGTGCTTCTCTAAGAAATAGCTCTACCAGCCATCATAAAAATATTTCCTGATGTTGATTTACGAGAATCAACATAACTGATGAAGTCTAAATCCGAGTAACTAATCACATCCAGATTATATGTATCTTTATATATAAGTATATAATTTTTGGTTCATTGTAGATACCTCATCGCTTTCTTTACAACTCTTCAATGGTCTATACCTAGATTACTCTGATATCGACATAGCATCTCCACAACAAATGTAATATCAGGTCTAGCATAGACCTGAGCATATATAAGGTTTTCTACGACAGAAGCATATAGGATATTTTTCATTGATTCCCTCTCAAGGTTGTTCTTTAGACATTGGTTCAAATTGAACATGTCACCTTTCACAATAGGAGCAACACTTGGTGAATAATCCTTCATCTAAAATCTTTCTAAAAGTTTATTGATATAGGTTTCTTATGATAGACCTAAAATGCCTCCAGGTCTATCTTTGTGGATATTAATACCAATGACATAAGATGCTTCACCCATATCCTTAATGTCAAAATTTTTAGAAAGAAATTGTTTCACCTCATGCAAAAACCCTTATCGTTGGTTATAAGCAAAATATCATCTACTTATAAAATAAGAAAATATATTTTACTCACATTGACCTTCTGGTATATACATTGATCTGTGAGATTTTCAATAAATTCGAATGAAGAAATCACTTCATGGAATTTAAAATACCATTGATATGAGGCTTGTTTTAACCCGTATATAGACTTCTTAAGCTTACAAATCAAGTGTTCACCAACACTAGAGGAGAAACCTTTAGGAGTTTCATATAAACCTCTTCCTCTAGATCTTCATTAATAAATATCATTTTTATATCCATTTATTACAACTCAAGGTCAAAATGAGCAATCAATGCAAAAATGATACGAAGAGAATCTTTCTTAGATATAGTAGAAAACGTCTCCGAATAATCTATTCCCTCTTTTTGAGTAAATCCTTTTGTAATAAGTCTTGCCTTGTATCTCCTAATGTTGCGTAACGAATCTTTCTTAGTTTTAAAGACAATAGCCTTTGCTTCGTTAGGTAACTATATAAGATCATAGATTCTATTGCTCTTTATGGAATTCATCTCCTCTTTCATGACATTATGCCACAAATTTGATTCTTTGTAACTTATGACCTGTGAAAAGGTTTTAGGATCATTTTTGGCTCCAATATTATAGTCAAACTTGTTGAATCTCGTATTTTGATGATGAAACTACTTGATATATGTTTATAATTTAATCTGCGTTTTGAGTGACGCAGGATGCTTCGATCAGGATGAGACAATTAAATCAGGAAAATCATGTTGTGCCGGAGGAACATGTCAGAAGATTGGACGTCGGGTCAGTGGATCGGTCGACGTATCGATAGAAGGCTTCGGGCCGTGGACTCGGGCATCGGGCCAAGAAGAGCAGGTATTGTGCTAAGGATATCGGAGTTGCGGAGTCAACTAGCCGATTGGGCAATAGGTTGCAGGAAAGGCCGATGCGCCGAAGAATCAGACGAAGCGTCGAGGGACCAATGACATGTCGGACAACTTGGTTAATTGCTTAGGATTAATTGTCTCAATCGAAGTATTGTTTTAAGTGTGCAGGATTAACTACGATGAAAGTAAGATATGCAGCAGGAGTTATGCCGGAGTCAAGACAATGATCACATTAGGAGTTCGAGAGTTCGACAGAAGTTCGAACAGCCGTCGGATGTTCTAGGGAACAAATCCGAGAAGTCCATGAGCTTGCCAAAGAAGCTCGTCGGAACTCGCCAAGTGGATCGTCACAAGTCCAGGAGTTTGCCGAAAGTCCGCAGGAGCATCACTGAGGGTTCATCGGATGATCGACAGAAGTTCGTCGGAAGCTCGCCGGAAAAAGCGATTGACGCACCGGAGCAAGTTGTAGTAAATGTCTTAGGAAATATCGTAGTTAGCACAATGATTAAGTTGGAAATGGGAGGTGATCCCATTAACTTAATCTTGGGGCAATTGGGCCCCTGAAAAACCCAAATTGGGCCGAATGCATCAACCCATTCGGACCCTGATTTCTGGCAGGAGGTGCAACCGCCCACGCCAGGAGGTGGCACCGCCTGGGCTAAGTCTCCGAGCGAGACTAGGCAGTGCAACCTCCCCAGCCAGGAGGTGGCACCGCCTGGGCTCAGTCTCCGAGCGAGACTGGGCGGTGCAACCTCCCATGACAGGAGGTGGCACCGCTTGGGCTCGGTCTCCGAGCACTGGCTGAGCGGTGCAACCGCCTTAGTTAGGAGGTTGCACCGCCGAAGCTCGGTCTTCGAGCTCTGGCAGGAGGTGCAACCGCCCCTGACAGGAGGTGGCACCGCCCAGAGGCTCAGTCTTCGAGCTCTGCCAAGCGGTGCAACCGCCAAATCCCGGAATTCTGGGAATTGACAGTTTTGAGCTCCAAATTTGAACTAGGTTGGGGCCTATAAATACCCCACCCATTCAGCACTGAAACAACAAGAAACTAACACCGAATCCTGATCTTATTCTGTGATTTTTAGAGCTCAAAATTGTTGTAAAGGCCAAAAGTTCTTCTCCCTCTTTTCTTCCAAGTTCTGAGCTGTAAAGAGAGGAGAGAAAATTCTGTAAGGGTTGTCTCCTAAGCCCATCAAAAGGAGTGAAACTGTAAAAGGGTGGTTGGCCTTCGCCTATTAAAGGAAGGCCTCTAGTTGACGTCGGTGACCTCGTCGGTGGAGGAAGCCAAAAGTGGAGTAGGTCAAGATTGACCGAACCACTCTAAATCTCGGTTTGCATTTACTTTGAGCATATTATCTTTACTGCAAACCTCCTCTAAAGCTTACTGCTTTCTGCGTATATACGATCGGGTTTCAAGCTTTACACTTTCCGAATCAGCATTTAGACGTGAATCAGTTTCTTCGTACGAACATCGTATTTCAGTTTGCGCTTATATTCTGGTTTTCATCATAACTGCAAACTACCTTCATAGATTGACTTTAACGTCATCTCTCTTGATCTTAAATTAAAGTAATCTTAGAATCGACTTTCACACTGAAATCGTTTTTATCGTTCGAACGTTTTTTTATCGTCGAAAGATTTCCGCTGCACTAATTCACCCCCCCCTCTTAGTGCTCTTGATCCTAACAATTGGTATCAGAGCCCGGTATTTCTCATTTTAGATTTACACTCGAGAGAAATGGCTCTTCATGGCTTTCAAGAGGGCTTATCGGTCTTTCGTCCACCATTGTTTAATGGATTGGACTACACTTATTGGAAAACTCGAATGAGAGTTTTCTTGATTTCTATGAATTTGGATTTATGGAATATCATTGAAAATAGTTTTCAACTTCCCTCTAAACCGATGAACGAATGGTCGGATTTGGAGAAGAAGTATTTTTCTTTAAATGCAAAGGCTATGAATGCCTTATTTTACGCTTTGGACAAAAATGAGTTCCATCGGATTTCTACGTGCGAAACGGCTTTTGACATTTGGCAAACACTTGAAATCATGCACGAGAGAACTAGTAGAGTCAAAGACTCGAAAGTTAACATTTTATTGCATGATTTTGAGCTTTTTCGAATACAACCAAGTGAGACTATATGCGACATGCACACCCGTTTCACGGATGTCGTCAATAGTTTAAGAGCTCTTGGAAAATGTTTTTCGGATTTTGAACTCGTAAACAAGATTTTGCGTTCTCTTTCTAAGAAGTGGGATTCAAAAGTAACTGCAATACAAGAAGCTAAAAACCTAAACAACTTACCACTTGAAGAACTAATTGGTTCGTTGATGACATATGAAATGGTGCATAATGCACATGATGAACATGATGAACAAAATCACCTTCCAAAGAACAGGAAGGATTTGGAACTCCGGACAAATGAATACCACTTGTGCGATGACTCAAGTGATGAGGACAATGATGAACTTAAACTTCGAACACTAAATCTTAATAAGTTTATTAAATAAAAATATAAAATAAATAATAAACTTGAACGAAGGAAGAGGCCAAAGAAGAAGAACACAAAGTGGGATGAATCGAGCTCCTCCGAAGATGAGGAGAAAATCAAGAAAGGCAAGGTGGCAAACTATGCCTTAATCGCTTTCAATGATGAGGTAATCGAAATCCCCCTAATTTATTTTGAAATTACTTGATGCTTTCATGATGTATTTTCTCTTTTAGTTTAGAATTAATTTTCTTAAAAATTACATGTTTTAAAAAAAAATTTATGATCATGCTAAGTAATTTCAAAAATGATAATATTACATATTTTATGATAAACAAATAAAATGATCTTGATTGAAAATATGAAATCATGGTTAAGAAGTAATAATGTGTATTACGTTGATTTCCATTATTATTTCTCGATTTTGATTAAAAAAAAATCATGTTTGATTTGAAGAAATGCATAATGATGAAATTAAATATTTTGATTAACAATTTTATGCATGAGATTTTAAGCTGATGATAAGCATGTGTTATTTTCATGAGTGTATTTGAAAAACTATGGCAAAAATGTGCTCGAATTCATGAACTTGTTAAGATTATTTTTCGGACTTTCTTGATTCAATGTTCAAATCACTTAATTGCCATGATGATTTTACACTATTACATGCCTTAATAACATGTTAGAAATTATGTGTTTTGGATACATAAATTTTTATGATCATGAGCATGTTTTATCTACATGATTGAACTTGAAAATCTATAGCAAAATCTTGTCTGAATGCATGAAAGTGTTAATTTCATTTTCGGATTCGCTTAACAATTGGTATCCTAACAATCGGATTTTCTCATACACTTATTATATGAAAAATATTTTTCTGAAATGAATTTGATGAAATGATTCCAGTTTATAAATTCCATCTTGAAATATGAATGATAGTGTTTTTACTTGCAAAGATTTGTTTCACATACATATCTCCTATGATTCATGTGTAGAGAAAAAATTTATAAATCATAATACAATGAGATTTCTTATGCAAAAATAAAGTGCTTTTGTGATTCTTTGCTAAAGAAAATAATTATTAAAATTATGATCTTGATAATTATAACATGAAGCTCTTTATAAATCAAGATCATTCATTATGCTCCCTACATTTATCAAAAAGGAATTCTTCAAATGAAGTGTAACTTGTCTTTTGATTTCTCAGAATTCAATGAAGTGTCATATTGATATCTTGATACTTGGAATATTTTAAAATGTGATCTTGATAAGAATGTTTCAAGTTGCTCTTTGTGCTATATCTTTTCAAATGAATCATGAGCCTTGATATCATATATTTCATAATATAGAAATAACAAGATTTCTTTGCCTTGTATGTCTTGTGTGATGATTGTACATCATTTTACTTTATTAAGAATTATATGAATTTTGATCGTAAACTTGTTAAGAAGAATTTTAATGAACCACGAATCATATCTTTGGTATTCACGAATTGATCCTCATTGATATCTTTCATTGATATGATAAATTATCATATCATGATATATCACATAATTATATCATGCTTTACGATTGTATCATGTGATCTTTGCTGAATTTTCACATTGATATTTTTCATGACATGATTTCTTTGCATTGTTGTCTTGTATGCTTCATGTGATAATATGAATACACGAAACACTTATGATATGATTTTTATGCAATTCCTTGTATTCATGAAATATTTATCTCATCACCTAATAATTCTTCTTGATATTCCTTATGTGATGATAAGAATACATGAAATATTTATTAATTTGTTTTGATGTATACAAATAAGAAGTTTCGATCATGCATGATAGGATGTAATGAATTTTGACATTTAGATACCATCATTTAAATAGCTATGATCATGTTGCCAAAATGATATATCATGAATGCTTGAATATCATGTTTGATATGCTCATAATGATGATTGATTTTTCGGTATCATGCATAAAAAATGAAATGTTATTGAATTTGTGCATTAAAACTATAATGATGCACAAATAAGAATGATTACTTACCTTTGTCATGATTTAGAAATTGATATAAAGGGTTTTTCCCTTCTTTTTGATAATGACAAAGGGGGAGATAGATTGCTAGCACAATTCAAGAAAAAGGTAAAAATTACAAAAGAGAAGAAATTGCTATCTTGAACATCACCGATAATTGCTAGCTTGAAATGTCAAGAAAATGTAAAAACTTGTTTATTTTCTTGCACATCTAAAGAGAAGATGCAAATGTAACACTTGCCAAATTGTTTGCTTGCCTCATGTAAAACATTATCTCTTGCTAGTTTGGCATTTTGCTAGCTTGCACTTTGCAAAGAAAGCAAAAATGACACTTCTCAAAAGAGAAGAAAGAGCTTGTTATCTTGAACATCACAAGCTTGCGAAACAAAAATTGCAAAAGTGCTATCTTGCCTATCTCAAGAAGCAAAACTTGCATATCGTAAAAATTGCTAGCTTGTAGTATAAAGAGAAGCAAATAGTTGCTATCTCAAGAAAATTAAACATGCTAAACTTACACCTTGCAATGGAAGCAAAATTGCGAGCTCAAACATTGCAAAGGAAGCAAAAATTTGCTAGCTTGCAACTTGCATATTTCAAGAAGCGAGAGTTGCCTTCTTGAACATCTCTAAATTGCTAGCCTACAAGTTCTAAAATGTTGTAACATTGCTTGCTTGCATGTTCTAAAAGTGCTATCTTGTATGCTGTAAAACTTGCATATCTAAAACTTGATAGCTTGAATGTTCTAAGCATGATGTAACATTTGCTGAATTTTCTAGCTTCAAAACTGAATGATGATAAAACTTGATATTATGTTTTTCATGCAATAAGTTAAACTAATATTCCAAACACAAGAATAGTTAGACTTCTCCTTTTTGTCGATGACAAAGGGGGAGAAGTATGATGTTATGCATAAGTTTATGCATAAGTTCATGATGACATGTTGCAAGTATTAATGATGAATATTGCAATGACTTGAATTCAGTTTGAATTCAAGGTTCTATCAATATGGCATATTGATAGGGGGAGTTTGTTTAAACTCCGGGAGTTTGTTTAAACTCCAGGAGTTAAGTTTAACTCCGTCATCAAGTGGTTGTCATCATAAAAAAAGGAGAGATTATTGAATCTCGTATTTTGATGATGAAACTACTTGATATATGTTTATGATTTAATCTACGTTTTGAGTGACGCAGGATGCTTCGATCAGGATGAGACAATTAAAGCAAGAAAATCATGTTGTGCCGGAGGAACATGTCAGAAGATTGGACGTCAGGCCGATGGATCGGTCGACGTATCGACAGAAGGCTTCGGGCCGTGGACTCGGGCATCGGGCCAAGAAGAGCAGGTATTGTGCCAAGGATATCGGAGTTGCTGAGTCAACTGGCCGATTGGGTAATAGGTTGCAGGAAAGGATGATGCGCCGAAGAATCAGACGAAGCGTCGAGGGACTAATGACATGCCGGACAACTTGGTTAATTGCTTAGGATTAATTGACTCAATCGAAGTTTTGTTTTAAGTGTGCAGGATTAACTACGATGAAAGTAAGATATGCAGCAGGAGTTGCGCCGGAGTCAAGACAATGATCACGTTGGGAGTTCGAGAGTTCGACGGAAGTTCGGACATTCGTCGAAGGTTCTGCGGGAACAAATCCGAGAAGTCCATGAGCTTGCCAAAGAAGCTCGTCGGAACTCGCCAAGTGGATCGTCGCAAGTCTAGGAGTTTTTTGGAAGTCCGCAGTAGCATCACCGAGGGTTCATCGGATGATCGACGGAAGTTCGCCGGAAGCTCGATGGAAGAAACGATTGACGCACCGGAGCAAGTTACAGTAAATGTCTTAGGAAATATCGTAGTTAGTACAATGATTAAGTTGGAAATGGGAGGTGATCCCATTAACTTAATCTTGGGGCAATTGGGCCCTCGAAAAATCCAAATTGGGCCGAATGGATCAACCCATTCGGACCCTGATTTCTAGCAGGAGGTGCAACCGCCCAAGCCAGGAGGTGCAACCGCCTGGGCTCAGTCTCCGAGCGAGACTGGGCGGTGCAACCTCCCATGATAGGAGGTGGCACTGCTTGGGCTCGGTCTCCGAGCACTCGCTGAGCGGTGCATCCGCCTTAGTTAGGAGGTTGCACCGCCGGAGCTCGGTCTTCGAGCTCTGGCAGGAGGTGCAACTGCCCCTGACAGGAGGTGGCACCGCCCAGAGGCTCAGTCTTCGAGCTTTGCCAGGTAGTGCAACCGCTCCAGTTAGGAGGTGCAACCGCCAGATCTCGGAATTCCGGGAATTGATAGTTTTGAGCTCCAAATTTGAACTGGGTTGGGGCCTATAAATACCCCACCCATTTAGCACTGAAACAACAAGAAACTAACACCGAAATCTTGATCTTGTTCTGTGATTTTTAGAGCTCAAAATTATTGTAAAGGCCAAAAGTTCTTCTCCCTCTTTTCTTCCAAGTTCTGAGCTGTAAAGAGAGGAGAGAAAATTCTGTAAGGGTTGTCTCCTAAGCCCATCAAAAGGAGTGAAACTGTAAAAGGGTGGTTGGCCTTCGCCTATTGAAGGAAGGCCTCTAGTTGACGTCGGTGGAGGAAGCCAAAAGTGGAGTAGGTCAAGATTGACCGAACCACTCTAAATCTCGGTTTGCATTTACTTTAAGCATATTATCTTTACTGCAAACCTCCTCTAAAGCTTACTGCTTTCTGCGCATATACGATTGAGTTTCAAGCTTTGCACTTTCCGAATCAGCATTTAGACGTGAATCAGTTCCTTCGTACGAACGTCGTATTTCAGTTTGTGCTTATATTATGGTTTTCATCATAATTGCAAACTGCCTTCATAGATTGACTTTAACGTTATCTCGCTTGATCTTAAGTTAAAGTAATCTTAGAATCGGCTTTCACACCGAAATCGTTTTTATCGTTCGAACATTTTTTTATCGTCGAAAGATTTCCGCTGTACTAATTCACCCCCCCCGCCCCCCTCTTAGTGCTCTTGATCCTAACAAAACTCTTATAGATATACAATATAATCATTAGGAATTGCTGATTTTTTATTTCTAGTAGATCTTCTTAATGTTGTACCAATGTTTCCCTAAGAAACTTGTGGTTCAACTAGTTGTTCAGGAGCTTGTTGTAATTCTTGAATTTCTTGATCTATTAGAATACTATTAGCAACTTGTGGAATCTCAATGATTAATTGTTCAACACCAGCTTATACTTGAGGAGTGCTATGAAATATAACCAATCTATCATTTGATGTGGAAGGTTGAGATTCTATATGATCATGTGTAGAAACTATGTTCCTGAATTGATCGCTCCCACTGATCATGTCATCCTCAAGAAACTTAGCGTTTCTTGATTCCACAATCCTAGTTGTGTGAGATGGAAAATAAATCTTGTAACCTTTGAACTTTTTAGCATATGTAATGAAATACCCACTAATAGTCCTTGGGTTCAATTTTTTCTCTTGTGGATTATATATCGTAACCTCAAATAGGCATCATCCTCAAATGAACATATGTTGCAAACTCGATTTTCAACATTTTCATAATTCAAACGATGTCTTTAGGACAGGTTTGGTTGGAACTCGATTTAATATATACATAGTCGTTTTTAGTACTTCAGTCCATAAGAATTTAAGAAGATTAGAGTTGCTAATCATACTTTGCACCATGTTTAATAACATTCGATTTCTTCTTTTTATAATACCATTATGGTCTGGAGAACTAGGCATAGTGCATTGGGCAATAATCTCATGTTCTTAAAGAAACTTAGCAAAAGAACTATGTGCTTGTCCATTTTCAATATATCTACCATAATATTTTCTACCTCTATTTGATCTCATAATTTTAATTTACTTACCACATTGGTTCTCAACTTAATATATATATATATATATATATATATATATATATATATATATATATATATATATATATATATATATATATATATATATATATATATATTGTGAGTTATCATCTATAAAAAGGAGATGAAGAATTTTTTATCATGTGTGTGTATGTCTGGATAACATTCATACGGATAACATATATCAGTATGAATGATTTCTAATATGTTTGAACTCCTATTAGTACTTTTTTTGGACTTATTGGTCTGCTTTCCCTTAATATAGTCCATACTAAAATTAGTAAAATCAAGAATACTAAGCACTCCATCATTAATTAATCTCTTAATTCTCTCTATGGAGATATGTCTTAATCTCTGATGCCATAACATAGAGGAGTTGTCATTAATATTATATCTTTTAGTACCAGTGTGAATATGTATTGAACTTTGAGTGTCATCATTTTGTAAGAAAATATAATAAATTTCATCAAACAAAATATCTTTCCCAGCATAATCAGATTTATATAATAAACGAAATGATATGTCTTGAAAATTAAAGAAATATCCAACTAGCATGAGTCTGAAAATAGAAATTAAGTTTTGTGAGAAACTTAGTACATAAAATGTCTTTTTTAATTTTAAAACAAAATCATTACTTAAAATTAAAATGCATGTTCCAATTGTCTCCGTATATAAGCCAATCTTACTACTTGATAAGATGCTTTGCTCACTTCCCACTGGCTTCCTTAGGTTTTGCATACCCGAGTTTACAATATGTATTGTTGATCTAGAGGCAATCCACTAGTTGTTAATATTAACATTAATCATATTAGATTCATAACACACAAACAAGATTGGTTTACCTTTCTTTTCAAGTCATTGTTAGTTTACCTTTCTTTTCAAGTCATTGTTAGAATTTCGTATATTCCTTCTTCATGTGTCCCTTCTTTTTACATAAGAAACACTTTGCTTCTTTTTGTTAGTTTTATTCTTTTCATGAGTGGTTACCACCAATATACTATCACCCAGCTCCATTACTAGCCTCTTTTTTACTTGAACACATACGTTTATTAATTTATTGATTGATAATTTGTTCTTATGTGTGTTATATGAAATCTTAGAAGACCCGTATTAATGTGGAAGGGTGTTCAGAATATAGTATACCGAGAAGGATTATAACATATTAATCTCGAGTTTCTTAAGTTGAGCTATAATATCTCGCATTTACATTATATGCTCATGCACACCATTTATGTTGGTGAGTCTAAGGGATGAGAATTTCATTATTAAGATACTTGTTAGTGCTTTTTTCGAAGTGAAGAATTGCTCATTGATAGTTTGTAGCAAGTCTTGGACCTTTTTATGCTAGTCAACAAAACCATGTATGCTAGCAATTATCTTAGTCTTAGTAAACATCACGCTGAGCCGATTGGATTGCTCCCATCGCTCATATAATGCGACCTCAGTTGCAGTACTAGTATTAGTGACTATAGGTAGTTCGTATTTCCTAATAGCATAATCAATATCCATCCACTCTAAATGGAGGAGAATTCTCTCCTTCCATATCTTATAGTTATCACCTATAAGTTCAGGAATGTTACATCGAATATCAAAAAAATTAATAGTTTGAGAAACTATATAAAATCAAATATGTTTATATCAGGCTTAATATTCTAAATTACATGTTTTACTAATGTGAAACATGTCAAAAGATGAATCTCATGACATAAAAATTGTTTGTGGACTAAATTTTTAATTCAAATAGATTTAAATAGTCTTTATGATAAAACTATTAAATTATATTCTAATTCATAATCCATATGGATAACAATTATATGAATTTAATAAAAGATCTTGTGGGATAATAATTATTATATTAATATAATCAGTCACAATATTATGTCTAATTCGTTATGTGATTCTTATTTTAACTTTATATATAATTTTAATTAATTAAGGATGCTATGGTTAATCCCTAATTAATTAAGATTATATGAGTCACTAGATATTTTGAACATATAAAATTGACTCATAAGCATGAATTAATATAACCAAATATTTATACATATGAGCATTTTACCAACTAAAAATACTGAAAATGTTATATTCACATGATTTTCAACATTAAATATATCAAAAAATTTTAAAAAATCGAAATCAAACCATATTTATGGTATAAAAATGAAAACTCTTTCATATCAAAGCAAAGGTTAATGGCTCTAATACCAACTGTTAGAAATTTTAATACCAAAATATGTTTCTAAACCATTATAATAGAAACACAAGAAAACTAATGTGGAAACGAAAATTACGTACCTCCGACTATTATTGTCAAGAATTTCAACAACGATTTCTCTTTGTATTTTTGGCACTTCTAGGCTCAGAACTCTCACTTTAGATGAGGTAGGAAATTCTTTAGACTTGAGAGAGATATAGAGCCTGGACCAAAACCCTTGCTTATATAGACGTTCTTCCATCAAGAACATTTATTATCACCGACTTCGTAACGTTCAAGAATTAATTCAAATTTATAATATTTAAACTATAATAATTTTTTTTTAATAATATTAAATAAAATATTTAATAATAACAATTATATTTAGAATGAAAATTAAAATATTTAAACTATAATAAATAATAAAATGAATGATGAACTTAATGAGAATAGTTACACCATCCACGAGAGTGTCGGACATAACAAACAGATCAAAGCATTTTATTATAAGCAAAAAATCTCAGATATCCTTGATCATGAGACATATAATTGTCACTAAGTTCTAAAGAATCAATTGATTCATGGTCAAATCGATGTATTTTATTACAATTTTGACTAAGCGAGGGATCACATAATTGGTTGAAGATCACGAGGCGTTTCGAATAAAAGCACTCTCTTTTTTAATTGATTAAAATTAGTTGTTGGATCCATCAGGACAAGTCAACTTGCTCATATATTAAGTATTAGAAAATAGAATACATACGAGTGCATTGGGGTTTTTTTGACTTAACTATCCATATAAGAACTATTTGTCGGAGACATGTAAAGGTGCCAATGTATATTAATTTGAATTGCTTATGTAGAGAGTGTCTGATATAAGAGACACACAAGTTTGTCGAGACATATTGATTTAAATTATATGCGTGAGGTATAATGCCAATTTCAACTTGAATTATCCACGTGGTGAGTGTAAGATATGCTAACTTGAATTGCTTATGATAGAGTATTTAACATAGAAGATGTGGACATGGATTTGGAATATCACCTACGATCACATGTTGTTTAGGGATGTCTAACCGATCTGGTAGAGTAGGGGAGTACCTTTTCATCCTTGTCCCTGTCTCATCCACGTCTCATTCTCCATTTAGACGAGATAGCGGCATGAATGAGGAATCCTTATTTTGGGTGGAAACTCATGTGTTCATGTTCTCCTAACTAATTCATTATATTTAAAAAATTAAACTCTTAACAAAACTAATTAATAGTATTAAAATGTATAAATAATATTAATATTTATAAAATTTATATATTAAATAATATTTAAATATAAATAATAATATTTATTAATGTAGTATCATCTGATTCAATCAAACTAAATAACTGATAATTAACTTTGAATCGATTCAAGCTCATCCTCGAATGATTCGTTTAGCATTTAGACTCAACATATTGGTCCATATGTTATGGGGGCAGGTAACTTTCTTTCCCATCCCATTCTCATTTATTTTTCATCAGGGACCGGTACCGAGTATAATTGACGCCTCTGAAGCCACGGAGCCGATACGGAGCAAAGCCACCATGGACACGACGTGGAGGGCAGCATAGCGTGGGCAGCAGTAGCGGCGGCAGAGAAGGAACCGGACATGGACAAAGCCTCTAACATGACGTTGAGTGAAGGCTACGTTGACTGAAGCCACATGCAAAGATTTGGCGTGACATCGAGCGAGGTTGCGGACACGACATGGAATGACGATGAAGCATGGGCAGTGTGGTTGCAGCAACCGTGACAATGGATGAAGCCACGTACACGATATTGGGCGAAGCCGTGGACACGACGTCAAAACAAACCCAGGAGTGAAACTGCGGTTGTGACGTCAAGCGAGGCCACGGTATTTAGCAAAGTCTTGGATGCAACATCGACCGAATCTGCAAGTGAAGCTATGGACGTGACATCGAGCGAAGTCGCAGCTGCAATGTCGAGCGAAACTTTGGGCGGCACCATGTGGGCAGTACTAGGAAGTATCGACGATGGGTGGCGGCATCAGATGCGGTTGTGAAGGTAGCCGCGATGGGCGACGGCGTCGGCAGCTGCCGTAGTACCAGAAGCAGTGACTGTGGTGGCAGCAACGATAGGCGTCGGCGTCGGCAAAGACAATGGTGACTTTGGCAGAGGCTGCGGTTGCAGCAGCGGAAGGTCACAACAACGGTGATGAGTAGTAATGCCATTCGAACGCGTGTGTAGATTGGACGGCGGCCGGTTGATTTAGACAGGTTGGGCAATCGTTGATCTATCCTTGGGGCCCTAGGCGGCGAAAAATCGAGCAGCATGGCATGAGGAGGAGTGCAGCATCAATACGTACCGGGACAGATCAAGCCATTGACTACGTGCCCTTGGTGTTGGCAGGGAGGGGAGAAACACTCCATCGCGACCATCTTAACCAGATCTGGCAAGAAGCGGTGACGCTCTGCTTGGGCGGCCATGACGGTGAGGAGGAGGCTGCAACCAGCCCCAAAGAGGGCTCGAAGCAAGCTACAGCGGCCATGGATGTCAATAACTGTAATTTGGCCGGTCATCGGCGGTGACTAGCGATGGAGGTGCGACTGACTCCGCATCATGATCGACATGGAGGCACAACTTACTTGATGTTACGGATAACGTGATGATGCGACTATCTTGGCATTGCGACAGACTTGCATTGCGATAGACTTGGCATCGAGATTGATTTAAAGGCAGGACTAACTCAAGGACTTACCGACTCCATGGTGCAACCGACGGTGGCACCAAGATTGGTTGGACTCATGACAGACTTGACGACATGGCTGACTTGAAGGTAGAGCAGACTTAGAGGCATGATTGAGTTGATCGCATAGCCGACTTGAATGTGCGATCAGCTTGATGGTGCAATCTACTTAACGATGCGGTCGAGTCAGCATTGCGACCAACTTGGAGGCATGATCGACTTGAAGGCATGGCAGACTTGGAGGCTTGGCTTCCTTGGCATCATGAGCGCCTTGGAGGCGCAACCGACTTTACATTGTGGTCGTCTTGACGACGTGGCTGATTTGGCATTTGGTTGTCCTGATGGTATATGGCCGAATTGACAGTGCAATTGTCTTAACAGTGTGGTTGACTTGATGATGTGAATCGAGTATAATGTCATTTTGACGGTGTGGCTGTCTTTGCAGCATGGTCAATTTCACGATCTAGTCATCTTAACGACACGGTTGACTTATCGGCATGACCATCTCGACAATGTGGCGACGTGATCATCTTGACATGGTTGACTTGAAAAATGATCGTTAATCTCATGAGAAAGTTGGCTCGACTTAGCCCACTTTTCGAATGTTGTCGCGCCTAAAAACTAAATGTCCCCTAAGTACATCTAAACTGGCTGCCCTTCCTCGACTCGCCTCCTTGAGAGCGGAATCCTACCGAGTAGAACAATTTTCGATCCAACAAAACTGTACTGGAAGCGTGTCTGGCAAGATCCTGCTTAATTCAGCAAAAAAAAAGGAAACAGAAGAATGAATCTATCAGTGAGAATGCAGCAAGGTAAGTCCGTGAGATGTGAATCAATCTTAATATGTTCATTTACAAGTGCCAAATCAATAAATGATACAGCAGAAATGTTGTTGTTTTTTATCCAAGACAAAATGAATACTCATCCAGAAGCTTCACAGGTAATACAACGATGCTGAAAACAAAAACAAGCTTCTCGAGTCACCTAAACTCAAAATTTCTGTCAGACTCTCTCCAAAGGGTTGAGCAAACCAATTATTCCTTCAACCTTTGGCTACAAAACAATGAGCATGGATGCTGATCGATGGTAGGTCTTTTTACTAGATGAAGATCGTTTCATGAAGAAGAAACTTGTTTTCTTGTCCTAAACTCTGAATTATGTCCTCCGAGTTATGATTTTGGTATAAATGTAATGAACATGTTAATTAGACAATTGCACATCGATTTCATTAGAAATCCTGTCAAGCACAGTCTTAGTAAACATCTTTGATTTCCATGTATCGACCCCTCAGAGTTCCATAATGTAGAACAATGAAGATTCTTGTTTCTGTTGGATGAGACTTGTAAGCTAAGTCATTGATTTTTTTTGTGTTCTTACCCAAAGCAAAAGCAAGTTGGATTCCAAAACCCCTTTCGGGGGTAAGCTTATGAGGTGCCCAAGAAGTAGAAGTCCCTTGAGGCAAGACAAGGATGCAGAACGTGCAAGCCTTCCATGGGTCATTCGATTGCATGGAGAAGGCACCCTCAGACCTTCCCTATGCATGGAGAGGGGACAGAACAGGAGAGAGGGAATCAAGCCTCTTGTCCTCAAGCTTGCCATTCCCCTGGCCCTTC
This sequence comes from Musa acuminata AAA Group, assembly GCF_036884655.1. Lineage (NCBI taxonomy): Eukaryota > Viridiplantae > Streptophyta > Magnoliopsida > Zingiberales > Musaceae > Musa > Musa acuminata. The sequence continues at coordinate 31,211,243 of NC_088352.1, read as the reverse complement.
CCTTGGCTGGTTTCATCTTCTCTACCATCACTAGAAAGTGTAGAACACGAAACAGAGCCCCCTCCAGTGCTTCAAGCCGAGAGGGGAGCTTAACGATGGATTCCTCTGAATCCGTTTCCCTGTACGAGTCCGAGGATGAGGAGAGCTCACGAGGCCAGGAAGAAGCACAAAGAGAACTCGTGGAACACTGCGATCCCTCGGAAGTCGTGAGGGTGCAATGCCCAGAGAACTTGGAAGGAGAGATCGAGAGTCTGAAGTGTCTTGTATCCGCCATGGACGACAGAGCGAGCGAAGCCGAATCGCAGTTCCAGGACTACCGTGACGCGAAAGAGAAGGAATCGCTGTTTCAGAAGCTCCAGATCATGTGCTTGGGTTTCCAGCTCGAGTGCCTCGAAACCCGAAACCAGAGGCTCGAGGCCACCATTGCCGATCAACAGACAGCCTTGGAGAAGCTCGAGGAAATGAGAGCCGAGCACAAATGGCTTCGGAGGGAGGGGAAGAAGCTGGCCAAAGCAGATGGGCTTCATCTGCATGAAGCGCGACGGCAGGCTCGGATTCTAGGCGCTCGAGAAGCCGAATTGTCGCAGATCAAAGAGGAGCTGCGATACGTCAAGGATTTAGCCGATCATCTGCAGGAGGAGAAGAAATCATTGGATCAAAAGATGGACTCACTCGCAGCGAAATATCAATCTGCATCAGAGGTCACAAAACTGCAGCCCTTCAGTAGTTACTGAGTACATCATATGCTTTGTCTGAAACATTGTGTTCTTCTCTCTCATGCACATAGATTGAAGAAGATGGCAACATGAGGATGGCATCCAACAAGGAATTTCTCGATCAACTAGAGCAGTTCCGGCATCAGTGGTACCTGGAGATGGAGGAGCTCATCTATATAGGCTGGGTGGGTGCATGCTTGAGGCATGAGCCCTTGATGGATCAAGAAGAACAACTGCAGGAGATCATGGAGCTCCCAGCAGATGATGAGGCCGAGGCGCGCAAGGTGGAACTCCATGATTCCTCAGCAATTGCAGAGACTGGCCATGGAGTTTGCTTGGATGCTGCAGCAAGGAAGAATCAATCAGGTTCGAAGAAGCCAAGATTGCTGCACAAGCTCAAAGGATGGGCCAAAGGAGGAAAGGGGGTGTCGAAACAGCTTCGAGATTCGTGAGGATTCTGCAAGGGGTAAGATCGAACAAGGTTATATTATTATTATTATTATATGTAGTTCATGAAAGTATTATTTTGGTTAGATTCTATTGAAATGTTTCCTCGATGAAAAACATTTCATTGAATCATTGACTTTTAGATTAAATGGTCAAAAGATATATCCTATTTGTAAAAGTTTTTGACCGGAGTTCTTCTATTTGATAATCAAGCTGTAACTTTTACAAATTATTTTGCATCTTTTTGGTAATAATTGGTGCAGCCATATCACGGTTCATTTGAATTAGAATCAAATAGATAAATAGAATTAGTTTGATGATTCATTGATTTCAAATTAAACAGAAATCAATGAGTTATCTTGGTTTTATCAAAGTTGTGTAACACCCTCCAAGAATTTATATCTTTGACTTATGTCTAAGGAAAACTTTGTCTCTACGTTTCATGTTTTGTCTTCTATATCGACTCTTTTTATGCGACTTGGGTACTTCATTAAATTTCATCCAAGTTGCTTTGCTCCTCGGTTTGTATTGAGTTGAAGGTGAACTTTAAGTGTGCCTTCGTTTGATGTTGCGTTGAGTTGCTCCCCCACTTGATCTCATAATGCGTCTACCAATGTATTACCTCATGTGAGATCATGAGGTAATACACTCAACATATATGATTCGTAGAGTTATTATCTTCATGTATTACCGCTTGGTCTATTGAGCTTTGTAGAGTTATTATCTTCATGTACCACTCAACATATATGATTCGTTGCACATGATTCTCCCCCTAGAAAACAGAGACTTATCTCTCCTAGATATCTATCTTATTAGAACAACTTCTTCTCTCATGCATATAGATTGGAGAACCGAAGACCATCATCCCCTTGGACTACTCTACCTTGCTGAATAAATTATGTACTATTCTACCCTCGTAAACACACTTGCTAGATTACGACTCTTTGTTAATACAACCTGTGTTATGCCCCTCAAAGCATAACAACATGCTGAACTCGTTACACACTTCAGCCTCTTATGGACATATCATTCTCATGCCAAAGAGAAAGTTTTAATACTCTATAACACCAAGTTTTGGTTGTCTTAGGATGACTACATATAGTTCATTGTCCGCATATAAGCCCTTGCATGAGTATCAAATTTTTTGAGTTAGCAATTCCTCTTACCTTTGTGAGCTTTACACAACTATATTAATCGTTAAGCAACCCATATTGAATCTCAGATTTTGATGATGAAACCAATTGATAAGTATTTATGGTTTGATCTGTGTTTTGAGTGACACAGGATGCTTCGATCAGATGAGACAATTAAAGTAGGAAGAATCATGTTGGGCCGGAGGAAAATATGTTAGAAGATTGGACGTTGGGCCGGAGGATCCGTCGATGTATCAATAGAAGGCTTCGGGCCATGGATTCGGGCATCGGGCCAAGAAGAGCGGATATTGCACCAAGGATATCAGATTTGCGGAGGTCAACTAGCAGATTGAGCAATAGGCCGCAAGACAGGATAATGCACCAAAGAATCGGACAAAGCATCGATGGACCAATGACATATCGGACAACATGATTTATGCTTAGTATTAATTATCTAGATCAAAGTATATTTTTACATGTGTGAGATTAATTACGATAGTAAGACATAAAGCAAAATGAAGTCTCAGAGTCAAGAACGCGATTTCGTTGGAAGTTCGAGAGTTTGTCGGAAGTCCAGACGTTCATCGGAAGTTCTGCAAGAACCAGCCGAGAAGTCTCGGAGCTTGCTAGATAAGCTCATCGGAACTCATCAAGAAGATCGTCATGAAGCCTAGGAGCTTGCTGGGAGTCCGCTAGAATATTGCCGAGAGATCGTCGAAAGTTCGCTAGAAGCTCGCCGGAAGAAACTAGACTTACGGACTTGTTTAGCTTAGTAAATGTCTTAGATTTCATAGTTAGCACGTAATTGGGATTAGAATTAGGCCAACCCAATTATGGGCTAGTTGGGCCCATGTAAGGACTACGTTGGGCCCAATGAGAGGCCCAAACAATGATCCAAGAAGTGGCACTATCATGACATAGTCTTCGAGACTATATTAGGCGGTGGTACCGCTCAACGTAGTGTCAATGTCAGACTGACACTGGTGGTGGTATCGCCCGGACCCAAGAAACCCAGGATGAGATGTTTTTAGGCTCCAAGTTTGAATCAACTTAAGGCCTATAAATACCCTTCTCATCCCTAGTTAAAGTATACAAGCATAGAGAATTTAAAAAGAGAAAACAGCTATTGTAATCTCTTATGAGAATCCTCCTCTTTAAAGTTCCAAGTGTTAGAATAGTTTGAGAGAGGAGTGAGTACTTGTAAGGGTTATCTCCTAAACTCAGTAAAAGGAGAAGAGGGGTGTAAGAAAGAGGTTAATCTTCACCTATTAAAGATAGATCGATAGTGATACCGGTGGCCTCGACGGAAGAGGAATCGGCGGAGTGGATGTAGGTCACGACGATCGAACCACTATAAAATTGACGTGTTCTCTGGTTTGCATTTCGATTGTTGCCATTTACTTTACTACAAACCATTTTACTTGCTTACTACCTTCAATAAATTTACGAATACGTGTTTTAAGTTAAGTTTCCAAAATCAGCTTTTATTGTATGAAAAAATTTTTCAGAATCGACGTATTTTACCGCTGCACTAATTCACCCCCCCTCTTAGTGCTGACTCTTTTCCTAACAATTGGTATCAGAGCCCCGTTTTCTCATTTGGTTTAACACCCAAAGAGAAATAACTCTTTTCGGATTTCAAGAGGGTCACTCTTTCATTCGTCCTCCCTTTTTCAACGGGACGGACTATACTTATTGGAAAACTCGAATAAGAGTTTTCTTGCTTTCATTGAATATCGATTTATAGCACATAGTCAAATTTGGTTTTCAAAGGTCTTCTCTTCCAATGAACCATTGGAATGATTTGGAGAAGAAGATTTTTTCTCTAAATGTAAAGGCTATGAATGTCTTGTTTTGCGCCTTAGATAAAACTGAGTTTAATCGGGTTTCTACTTGTGAAACAGCCTTTGACATTTGGCATACTCTTGAAATCATATATGAAGGCACTAGCAAAGTTAAAGATTCGAAAATTAACTTTTTAATGCATGATTTTGAGTTGTTTTGTATGGAACCAAGAGAGACTATTGGAGACATGTACACCCGTTTTACGGATGTCGTCAATAGTCTAAAAGGACTTGGTAAAAGTTTTTCGAATCTTGAACTTGTGAATAAAGTTTTACGCTCACTCTCTAAAACTTGGGATTCAAAAGTAACGGCTATTCAAGAATAAAAAATCTTGAACTATTTCCCTCTCTAAAAACTTATAGGGTCTTTAATGACCTATGAAATGACATGCAATGCATGTGAAGAACTCAAGAACAACCTTCCAAAGAACAGAAAGGATTTGACACTTAGAACACATAAAGACTACTCGAGCATAAGCTGAAGTGATAGTGAACTTGAACTACTCATGAAATTTAAAAAGTTAATGAAACAAAAATTAAAAAATAAAAAGAACGCAACTACTTGCTATGAACGCAAGAAGAAGGAAGCAATCTTGGACGAATCAAGCTCATCCAAAGACGAGGAGAAAATCAATAAAGGCGAGATAGCAAACTACGCCTTAACAACTTTCGATTATGAGGTAATCAAAATACCTTTAATTTATTTCGAAATTACATGATGCTTTTCATGAGTTACTTTTAATTTAGTTTAAAATAATTATTTTTCTTAAAAATTACATGTTTAAAAATAAAAATACAAAAATTATGATCATGCTAGTAATTTTGAAAATGATAATGAAAACTACATGTTTTATGTTAATAGAATAAAATGTTAGATTTAAATCTAATGATGATCCTATGAATATTTTTCAAGAAGAAAAAATGTGTATCTTGATGATTTCCGATTTTGATTGAAATCATGCTTGATGTTTTAATGAAAATATTAAGAAGTTTAATAGTATGCTTAATGATGATGCATGGCTTTTGTATCGAAAACTAAGCTTGAAAAATTAGATTCACCTAAAAAGAAAAATGCATGACTACAACAAACAAAATGATCTTGATGGAAAATGCTTTATGTTTGATGAAATCAATTTTGATGATACATAATGATGTAATTATGTAAAGAAAATATTAAATATTTTGAAACCATATTTTGATGTCATGCATAATGATCATGCTTAATAAATTTCGAAATTATGCATGATGATTCTTGAGATTTATGGATTATCAATTTTTACGGTAATGAAAGTGGCTTTTTTTATTTTTAAACATTGATTTGAAATATTTATGATTTGTATATCGCATGATTGAATCATTATTGTAAAAGAAAAAGGAGATTGTTAGCTTGCACATTGCAAAAGAACAAAAAATATATGCTAGCTTAAATGATAAACATGAGATTATGTTTATAATGCAAATTTATTGTTCTCATGATGTAAAAATTGATGTAAAGGGAAACGAACTACAAAATTATATTCTTTCCCTCTTTTTACCAATGACAAAGAGGGAGAAGAGTTGCTAATATGCACATCTCAAAGAGAAAGATGCTAACTTGCACAATTCAAGAATGAAGCAAAATTTGCTAACTTGCCCATCGCAAAGAAAAGCAACAGTTGCTAGTTTACACATCATAAAGAGAAGCAAAAAGCTTGCTTATCTCAAAAGATGTAAAACTTTGCCAACTTTTGTGTAAAATTTGCTAGCTCACAGATTGTAAGGAGAAAAACTTACAACTTGCACAATGCAAAAGAAAAGCAAACATGCTAAACTTGCATATCTCTAATTACTGCTAGCTTGCATGATGTAGAACTTGCTAACTTGCTAGCTTGCATGATGATAAAATTATTTGTTATGCAATGATTTAAAATTATGTTTAAACACTTGCTTAGATGATGCACTTCTCCTTTTTGTTGATGACAAAGGGGGAGAAGTATGATGTTATGCATAAGTTTTATGATAACATGTTGCTTGGATTTTTAAATCCAAGCATTCTACCAATATGGCATATTGATAGGGAGAGTTTGTTTAAACTTCGACATCAATTGGTTATCATCATCAAAAAGGGAGAGATTTTTGAATCTCATATTTTGATGATGAAACCAATTAATAAGTGTTTATGATTTGATCTGCGTTTTGAGTAATGCAGGATGCTTCGATCAGGATGAGACAATTAAAGCAGGAAGAATCATGTTGGGCCGGAGGAAAACATGTCAGAAGATTGGACGTCGGGTCGGAGGATCGATCGACGTATCGACAGAAGGCTTTGGGCCATGGATTCGGGCATCGGGCCAAAAGAGCGGATATTGCACTAAGGATATCGGAGTTACGGAGGTCAACTGGCCAATTGGGCAACAGGCCGCAAGAGAGGATGATGCGCCGAAGAATCGGATGAAGCGTTGATGGACCAATGACATGCCAGATAATATGATTCATGCTTAGTATTAATTATCTAAATCGAAGTGTATTTTTATATGTGCAGATTAACTACGATAGCAAGGCATAAATTAAAATGAAGTCCTGAAGTCAAGAATGTAATTTCGTTGAAAGTTCAAGAGTTCGTCGGAAGTCCAAATGTTCGTCGAAAGTTCTGTAGGAACTAACCGAGAAGTCTCGGAGCTTGCCAGAGAAGCTCATCGGAACTCGCTAAGAAGATCATCGTGAAGTCCAGGAGCTTGCCGGGAGTCCGCTAGAACATTGCCGAGAAATCGTCGGAAGTTTGCCGGAAGAAACTAGACTTACGGACATGTTTAGCTTAGTAAATGTCTTAGATTTCGTAGTTAGCACGTAATTGGGATTGGAATTGGGCCAACCCAATTATGGGCCAGTTGGGCCCATGTAAGGACTGTGTTGGGCCTAATGAGAGGCCCAAATAGTGACCCAAGAAGTGGCACCATCGTGGCATAATCTTCGAGACTATGTTAGGCAGTGGTATCGTCAGTTTGGGTGGTGGCACCACCCTTGGCAGGGTGCTAGGCGGTGGTACCGCTAGTCTGGGCGGTGGTACCACCCAATGGCCCAGTGCCAAGTGGTGGTACTGCTCAGTGTAGTATTAGTATCAGACCGACAATGGTGGTGGTACCGCCCAACACAGGCCGTGGTACCACCCAGACACAGGAAACTCAGGATGAGATGTTTTTAGGCTCCAAGTTTGAATCAACTTGAGGCCTATAAATATCCATCTTATCCCTGGTTAAAGTACACATGCACAGAGAATTTAAAAAGGGAAAAACACTGTTATAATCTCTTGTGAGAATCCTCCTCTTTAAAGTTCCAAGTGTTAGAATAGTTTAAAAGAGGAGTGAGTGCTTGTAAGGGTTGTCTCCTAAACCTGTAAAAGGAGAAGAGGGGTGTAAGAAGGAGGTTAATCTTCGCCTATTAAAGGAAGATCGATAGTGAATGCCGGTGGCCTCGACGGAAGAGGAATCGGTGGAGTGGATGTAGGTCACGACGACCGAACCACTATAAAATTGGCGTGTTATTTGATTTGTATTTCTATTGTTGCTATTTACTTTACTGTAAACCATTTTACTTGCTTACTGCCTTCAATACATTTACGAACACGTGCTTCAAGTAAAGTTTCTAAAATCGACTTTTATCGTACGAAATAATTTTTCAGAACTGACATATTTTACCGCTGTACTAATTCACCCTCCCCCCCCCACCACCCTTAGTGCCGATTCTTTTCCTAACAACCCATCCCACCTTATATGGTCTCATCCTTTGCCAAGTGCCCTACTTATCTTGAGCATTGTCAAGTTTGGTTGCTAACATTAAGTCGTAACTTGAACTTAGCCATCCCAACCTTTATGCACTATATGTTCTTCCTAGCTCACTTGTTCTTGTGGTGCCCATCATGTGAAGAATTAGTCATTCCGCTGAATACCAATCTCGAATGCCCACTCCTCTAAGTGACTCCTTTCTTACATCTCAATGTTTGTTTCTCTCAAACGATCATGTATGTTGGCTATGTTGAACTTGTTAATAAAATTTTACGATCTCTTCCTAAAAACTGGAATTCAAAAATAACAGCAATACAAGAGGCTAAAGATTTAAACAAGTTTTCACTTGAAGAATTTATCGAGTCATCAATGGCCTATGAAATGATGTGGAAGGCATATGATGAACTTGATGAATATGAGAATAAACTTCCAAAGAACAGGAAGGATTTTGTACTCAGAACAAAAGAAGACTACTCGAACGAAAGCTCAAGTAATGTTGACCTTGAGCTCATAACAACAAAGTTTAAAAATTTATAAAATAAGAATAAAAAAATAAAAAAAAACTTAAACAAAAGAAGCTACCAAAGAAGAAGAAAGTATCCAAGATGGCTTAAGACGAATCGAGCTCATCCGAAGACGATAAATAAGCCAACAAAGACAATGTGATGAATTATGGATTAATAACTTTCAATGATGAGATAACCAAAACCCCCTTAGTTTACTATGAAATTACTTGATGCATTTTATAAGTTATTTTTAATTAGTATATAAAATATAAAAAATAAATAAAAGGGGATCATGCTTTTCTTTCTAGTGTTTTTAAAAAATTAAAAATAAAATTGATCATGATAATTGTATTTCTTTATGATAAAGGAACATAATGTTAGATTTAAATCTAATGCTTGTACACCTAATGGGATTAATCCTATGTATGCTTTTAAGAAGTAATAATGTGTGTCTTAATGATTTCCATATTGCTTTTCGATTTTGATTGAAAATGCTTTGTGTTTAATGAAATCATGCTTGATGATTTAATTATGCCCAAAGTAATGATGATTTTTATGATTTATGGTTTATTGATCTTGATGATTTCTATGATAAAAATTTCTCTTTCGGTTTTAAACGATGATGTGTGTTTTGATTTGGTGTAAAAATACTTGGGTATGCTTTTATGAAATCAAATCACTTAAATTGAAACAAAAACGGGATAATGCATGTTTTTTAAAAATATCTCTAAAGCTTTTAGATTTTTTTTCAACAAGTGATTCTTAGTGATGAATCTATTTTATGTTATCTCTTAAATTATGAAAATAATTTTGATGATTTATCAATTTAAATATTTTGAAAATAAATGTTTGTATCATATTTGATGATTTTACATTTTGAAACCATGCATGATGAGTTGAAGTAATAATGGTTTGAATGCACATATTGATAATTGTTTTGTCACATGAATTATGATTCCTTCACTTGATACTCTAAATTTTTTATGATTCATGATGAATTGAGACATTATGCATAAATCAAGTTCTCGTGTGAATCTATCTACGTTGCCTTTATTGAATTTTTTGAAAAGTGATTTTGATGATGATTTTGGATTTTTCATATGACTTATTTTACTATTAAGATGATATATCCAACAAAAGCATTTATCGTATTTATGACTATGATATATTCAACATGAAACATCTTTATATGATTCATTCTTTTAAGAGAATAATTATCAAATCGTGATAAGTTAAGATTTTCTTCACATGAATCAAGATTTTTCATTGTTTTTCTATGATTCTACTTGCTATATAGTAAAAAGAAGTATTATTGAAATCATGATTTTGAATTCTCAGAATCAAAACTTGATATTTTTCTTATGTGAATCAAAATCCCTCACTTTTTATTCTCGAATGATTTTTTACATTTTATTAAAGAGAATATTTATCAAATTAAATCATATCTTTTGGTATTCACATGATCTTATCTTTCATGATATGATTTTTTTTGTATAATTCTTTGTATTCATGAAGTATATCTCATTACCAAATTTTTCTTGATATCTTCTATGTGATGACTTGAATATTTATACCTTTATGTTATTCTCCTCTTTTTGCCTATGGCAAAGGGGCATAAAGAATTGCTAGTGTGCACATCTCAAGAAAAGCATATTGCTAGCTTGCAAACAAAAGTAAAACTTGCAAGCTTGCACATCTCAAGGGAGATAGTCTTGCTAGCTTGTGCATCACAAAAATTAGCAAAAAAAGTGCTAGCTTACACATTAGAAAGAGAAGCAAAAAGTTTGCTAAACTTCATATTCTCAAAGAACTTGCTAGCTTGCACATTGTAAAGAGAAGCAAAAAGTTGCTTTCTCGAAAGAAGCAAAAAGTTTGCTAAACTTCACACTCTCAAAGAACTTGCTAGCTTGCACATTGCAAAGGAAGCAAAAAATTGCTAGCTTGCACTTCTTAAAATAGAAGAAAGAACTCACTAACTTGCATGTTCTAAAGTGATGAGAAATTTGCTAAATTGTTAAGCTTATACTTCTAAAACATTGATAGTTGTACTTCTCCATTTTGTTGATGATAAACGGAGAGAAGGTATGATGATGATCATGCATGGTATGATGTAATTATGAATGCTGATTTAGAATCGTGCAATGATGACTTTATATTTTGAAAATACACATGATGATTTGGTATTTTACATGCAATACTTTAACTTATGATAATGATGCATGCAATGATAAAGTATTTATGATTAAATTTGCTTTGACTTGAATTTAATTTGAATTCAAAGTTCAACTCAATTATGACATATTGATAGGGGGAGTTTAATTTAAACTCCGTAATCAATTGGTTGTCATCATTAAAAGGAGGAGATTGTTGAATCTTGGATTTTAATGATGAAATCAATTGATATGTTTGTGATCTAATCTATATTTTGAGTGACGCAAGACTAGCTTCGATTAGGAAATACAATTAAAGCAAGAAGAATTAATGGTGGGCCGGAGTGGAACATATCAAAAGATTGGATATCGAGCCAGATGATCGATCGATGTGTCAGTAGAAGGCTTCGTGCCATGAGTTCAGGCATCGGGCTTAGAAGAGCGGACATTGTGCCAAAGAGATCGGAGTTATAGAGGTCAATATACTGATTGGACAAAAGGTAGTAAAAGAGGATGATACACTAAAGAATTGGACGAAGCGCCGATAAACTAATGACATACCAGACAACATATGGTTAATGCTTTGTAATAATTATCTAGATCGAAATAGTTTTATTTCTAATTGAGTTGGTTTAGAATGTAATTAGGCTAACTCAATTAGGGGGCCAACTGGGTCTGAATTGGAGCTATTTTGGGCCAAGAGAAAGACTCATTTAGTGACCCAAAAGTTGGGTTAGGTGGTAGCACCACCAAAGGCTAGTCTTCGAGACACAATCTCTAAGACTATGTCAGGTTGTAGTACCGCCAGACCGGGCTGTGGTACCGCCTAGTATCAAGCGGTGGTACCGCCCAAACATAGTCTCCCAAACGATGGTACCTCCAGACTAGGTGGTGGTACTACCTAGTGTTAGTGCTGCAGGTGGTGATACCACCCAACATAGGCGGTAGTACCACCAGGACCCGGGAAACCTGGGATGAGACATTTTTTGGCTCCATTTTTAAATCCATTTGAGGTCTATAAATACCCTAGCTATTCCTGCATGGAGTGCAATAATTAAGCATAAAATTGAGTTAAAAAGGGGAGAAAGAATACTCGAAAAAATTAGGAAACTCTCTTAGGATTTATGATCACTTCTTCCTAGTATTTAAAAGTTCATCTAAAGGGAGAAGTGAGATCTATGAAAGAGAGGCTTATAGGGGTTATCTCCTAAACCCATAAAAAGGAGTGTAAAAGGGTAGTACATCTTCGTCCATTGAAGGAAGATCATTAATGAATGCCGATGGCCTCGATGGAAGAGGAATCGGGAGTGAATGTAGGTCACGATGACCGAACCACTATAAAAATCTAGTTTGCATTTACTTTAAGCTTTTCATTTTAATTACAAACTGAATTCTTACTTTCACTATGCTTTCATACGTTTTTAAGTCAAGCATCTTTACGATATCAATTTTCATCATATGAATTTTTAAAATTGACTTAATTTTTACGTACGCACTAATTCACCCACCCTCTCTTAGTGCCGACTCAATCCTAACAGGCTACCCTCAACGAAATCCTTCTAGATCCTCTATATTTGCATGCTAAGTATGTCTAGGTATGCTTGTCTCACTCTAATATATTCTATCATGAACTTAGCTGGTTTTGCATAAGTCATATAGTACCCTTACGTGTTCGTCCGCAAAGGGTCAACCTCCCCGAAACGTCTTATGGTCCTTTTGTTGAATCTTGGATTTTGATGATGAAACCATTTAATACTGTTTATGATTTAATTTACATTTTGAGTGACGCAGATGTTAGGATCAAGAGCGGCAATAAGAGGGGGGGTGAATTAGTGCAATGGAAAACTTTCCCGATTTCAAAAGTCTTTGTTTCGATTAAAACTGATTCCGATGAAAATGGTTTCGATTCAATCTATTTTGGAGAGAAATTGAACTTGAAAGGTTTCATAAAAGTGCAAGAGAAGATTAAGGAGATTTACAATAATGTAAATTACATAAATGAAAAGCAAACCAGAATTTAGAGTGGTTTGGTTAATGTGACCTACATCTACTTTCGGATTCCTCCTCCGACGAGGTCATCAACATCCACTAAAGGCCTTTGTTTAATAGGTGAAGACCAAACACCTCTTTACAGCGCTTTCTTCTTTTCCCGGGTTTAGGAGATAACCCTTACAAGCCTCACTCCTCTTTCTTGGATGTTTACAAGTCTAAGAGAGGGAGGGGAGGACTCTTTCTAGCTTTTACAACACTTAACACCCAAGAGATTCAAGAAGATGTTTAATACTTTCGTGCCCTTTCATGCAGAAAAGGGTAGGGTTTTTATAGGCCCCAATGGCTTCAAAATTGGAGCCAAAAAGTATCACATCCCTTGATTTCAGGGTACTGATAGTACCATCGTCGTTACTAGGCGGTACTACTGCCATTGGTCTGACACTTGGCGGTACCACCGCTTGACAGGGGCGGTACCACTACTAGTAGCATTCACTACCGGCGGTACCACCACCCAATCTGGGTGGTACCACCGCCCAGACATCCTGGGACACTATTTCCCAAGCAGTGCCACCACCGGCCAAGAATTCAGGTGTTGAATGGGCTACTCAATTTAGCCCAACTCAACCCTGTTAAGGGCCCAGTTGGCCTCTAATTAAGTTAGTGAGATTACTTCCCAATCCTAACTTAATTTACTATCCAACTATGATAATTAAGAGATAATCATAGCACTTCTTGTTCCGGTGCATTAATTGCTCTTCCAGCGAGCTTCCGGCAAACTCTTGGCAATGTTCCAGCGGACTCTCGGTAAGCTCTTGGACTTTACAACGATCTTCTTGGTGAGTTCCGATGAGCTTCTTTGGTAAGCTCCTGGACTTCTCGGTTAGTTCCGGCAGAACTTCCGACGAACGTCCGGACTTCCGACGAACTCTTGAACTCCCAACGAGATCTCGATCTTGACTCCGGCACAACACCTGCTTTATGTCTTACTGCTATCGTAGTTAATCCTGCATACTTTTCTCAACATATATATTAGACCAAACAATTTACAATTGATTTCATAATCAAAATTCGAGATTCAATAGTAGGAAGCTTCGATCAGGGAGAGACAATTAAAGTAGGAAGAATCATGTTGGGCCGGAGAAAAATATATCAAAAGATTAGACGTCGAGCCGAACGATCGATCGACGTATCAACAAAAGACTTCGGGCCATGGGTTCAAGCATCGGGCCAAGAATAGCGAAAATTATGCCAAGGAAATCAGAGTTGCAGATGTCATCTGACCGATTGGGCAATAGGCCGTAAGAGAGAATGATGCGCTGAATAATCGGACGAAGCATTGATAAACCAATGACATGTTGGACGATACTTGATTCAAGTTTTGTAATAATTATCTAGATCGAAGTGGGTTTTAAGTGTGCAGAATTAACTATGATAGCAAGTCATAAAGCAAAATGAAGTCTCGGAGTTAAGAATAAGATTTCATTGGGTGTTCGAGAGTTCATCGGAAGTCCGGACGTTCGTCGAAAATTTTATCAGAATTAACCAAAAAGTCTAGGAGCTTACCAAAGAAGCTTATCAAAACTCGCCAAGAAGATCATCGTGAAGTCCAGGAGCTTGTCAGGAGTCCGCTAGAACATTGTTGAGAGATCATCGGAAGATCGCCGGAAGCTCGCCGGAAGAAACCTAGACTTACGGACTTATTTAGCTTAGTAAATGTCTTAAAATTCATAGTTAGCATATAATTATGTTAGAATTGAGTCAACTCAATTAGGGGTTAATTGGGCCCAAGTTTGGGCTGTGTTGGGCAAAATACAAGGCCCAAATAGTGATCCAATAGGTGGCACCCTAGTGGCACAGTCTCCGAGACTGTGTCAGGCGGTGGTACCGCCAAACTGGGTAGTGGTACTGCCCAGTGGCAATATCAAGCGGTGGTACCACTAGTCTGGGTGGTGGTACCACCCAAACGCAGTCTTCCAAGCGGTGGTACCGTCAGATTGGGCGGTGGTACCATTAGTGTCAGTGCTACAAGTGGTGGTATCACCCAACATAAGTGATGGTACCGTCAGGACCTAGAAAACCCGGGATGATATCTTTTTTGGCTCCATTTGGGGTCTATAAATACCCTATCTATTCCTGCATGGAGTAGCAAGAAAGATAGAGCAAAACTCTATGATTCTAAAGTTGTAAACCCTATTAGAAAGTTGAGTTCCCTTCTCCTAAAGCTTAGAGAGAGTTCTAAGGGAGGTGTGTAAGGGATACCTTATAAAAGAGGGTTATAAAAGGTTGTCTCCTATGAAAATGAGAAGAGGAGTGTAAAAGGGTAGTTGGTTTTCGCCCATTGAAGGAAGACCGATAGTGGATGTCGATGGCCTCAATGAAGTAGGAATCGGGAGTGGATGTAGGTCACGATAACCGAACTAGTATAAACTCGGTTTGTATTTCTACTATGCTATTTACATTTATTACAAACTACCATACTTCCTCGTTACTTTAGCTGCACACTCTTATGAATGTGTTTCAAGTTAACATCCTTTTCGAAATTGATTTTAATCGAACGAAAGATTTTTTGAACCGACATGATTTTATCCGCTGCACTAATTCACCCCCCCCCCCAACACTTTTAAGGATATACAAAAGAGAAGACAAGTTAGAGAAAATTTTTAGCTTAAGACCCATAAGCAGTTATTTCAGCAAATACTTGATAGACAATACAAACTATAAATATAGACTTCACAAGCTTTGAATGATCATATAACAAAGGGTCCAAGGTAGTTCGTTACGGTCAAAAGTCCCCACAAGTTTCCACATGATACGATTATGGAACAAGATAGTGAACCAGCCCTAAACACTACCTCAAATGCCCATTTAGTCGTGTGTCACCTAGGTAGCTCCTAGGTGTTGTGCTGGTTGACACTCCATACTACTCTACGAAGTTAAAAACTCCTAAAATGGCTATTAGATGTCTTGGATCTGGGCAGCTTTGCCTTTGCGTGATGACTACACACAACCTGCATTTACAAGTCTGAAGCAACTACAAAAGCTAACCAAAATAGAGTTGCTAAGTCTACTGTAATCCCTCTACATATTGTGCAAAGAATGAATAAAACTAAAAGGTACGAACATATACGAGCATTACATCAAATACCTTATTTATAGTTTTATTTGTGACATTCTCCCTCACTTATTTGTTTGGTACCCTTATCAAAGCTTTTGTGGATACTACATCTCCTTGCCTTTATTGAATCTTTAATCTTCTGCTTCAATTGCAACATACCTCTTAGCTCTTAACCACATAGTTGTTGTTGAGTAGCCGAACTTTAATCTGTCATACTGCTTCAACTCACTAATGACTCTGACTCTGGTGTGGGGTCGACCGAGTTTTGATAATTCTTATTAGTTCCTATTGATCCTTCAGATGAAGGAAAATACCTTTCTTTTTTATGTGTTAAGATATCTAATTAGAGTATCACATATGTAGCAGAAGAATATAAATAAAAAATCATAGATTTCTCAAAAAAAAAGTATCTCGTTATTGTGTGAAGATTAATGCACAAAACGTGAAAACTAAAAACCACACATATCAAGTGAGATTTGTTACAGAGAGATCATATATCCCTGAAAAATCTCATATTTATAGGAGTCGATTAAGGAGGTCAATTGTTCTCCTCTCTAGTGGTGATCCATATGGTAGATGCTGCGAAGATGCTCCTCAAATCGCTACACGATCTTTCTCTCCATACACACCATGTGATCAAGAAGGGGTCGGCCCTTCTTGCTGTCCACATACCCTCAACTGAGGTTGTCAGTTGAGGAGGAGAGGAGAGGAAGGAGAATAGGAGGGGTGGCCAAGAGGTGACTGGCCTATAACATCTTTTGGGCCCCTCTATTTATAGAGGCTTCTACCACTTAACCCTAATTGATCTTGCCTTATTGGGTATTGGATCTCTATCCAATTACCCAAGCCTCTTGGATTAGTAGATCTCTATCCAATAATATCTCATTAGCTCTTATTGAATCTTATCCATAAGATCCAATAATTCAGGGGCTTACTAGATAACCAATAAGATAGGGGCTCCAACATATATCTCATATTCAAACCTCTACTCATTATAATACCTACCATATGTGTGTAGCCCTCTAGGCCTAATATCAAGTTAGTCGTGAGTCGTATATGTTAGAACTTCATTTGACTCAGTGAATTATTATCTTCATAATAATTCACTCGACTCATCGATTATGGATGTACTAAGCTACTAAGCCATAGTCCTTAGACAATACAGGGGATCCAATCCATTAGACATATCTGTCCTCAGTTACTATGTATTTATAGTCTCTTATCCATCTAATATCCTAGAAACAATATATCAAACATAGTACTATGAGGCTTATATAGAATCAACTTGAGTCTAGCTCTAATCGAATTCTCTCATAGAACTCTTTATCTCTCAATCTGAATGACCCTAGATAGGGATTTACCTAAGCAACAATGCATAGGATATTCCTCTTCTAACACTAAGAGTGGGTGATCCTCTATCGACACTCAATTTCTCTCGTAAGATTGGCTACCACTCTTGAAGACCGGTTGTACTAGATCTGGAACTTCCAAATCTATAATCCTGATATCAAATAGTGGAACACTCATACAAGACATCTTTAGTATCTCAAGTCTAAAGACTAGATATATAATTGGGACCACATAATCATTGTCTGACAATGAGGTATCATTAACCATCCAGCATTCAATGAGCAGATCAATCAACGAACTCATTCTCCAATGAGCACTTGCACTGTATCCCTAGTGTCCCCACATGAGCAGCTATGAGACTAACCGCCTCCATCATATAGATGGGTATATAACATACCAGTCTATCTGGTTATCTTGATATCCCTCTCAAGTAACCTATGACTGGGATTATTTAGGATCTGTGTTTAAAGACAAATCGATCTTATTATCGTGATATCATCATGATCCGATTTTCATTACACAAATCTATGGACATCATAATATATGCAATATGCAACATAAAGTAAAAAAAATACCAATAATAATAATAAGCAAAAAGATGACATAGCGTGTCATATGTGTCATCACTCACGTGATTGACTTGTAGTGCACCTATGATTAACACTAGCTACTTACAATGCAGTCCTGCTAGGTCCTCTCATATTTGCATGTCAAGTGTTTCTAAGTATGCTTGTCCTACTTTGATACAATTTGTCACGGTCTTAGCTAGTTTTGCCTAAGTCATATAACACTCTTATATGCATATCTACAAAAGATCTACCTCCTTGAAACCTCTTAGCTTAGCCCAATGGTTGACCAAGGGGTAAATGATCCATTTGTCCCTCCCAACAACCATATAAATGGTTTTACTTATGGGTATTTTAGTCATTTTATAATTTAAAATTTTAAAAAATAAAAAAATATATTTCCCCTTGCAACAACCATATAATAACTAGTTTTAGAGGTATTTTAGAATGAAAAATATTCAAAAACCCTATAAATATCTCTCAATTCCTCATTTTTCTCTCATGCGTTTGTGTAAGCGCTCATTGAACTTTCAACGCTTATATGGTCTCTTTTAAGCTCTCTTCTTTACCATCGACGAGGCTTTTCAAAATTCTATTGTCGCAACTCAAGAAAGCCAACATATTAACATTGATATTGATTCGGAAAAAACCAACACATGACCAAACTAAAGCCAGATGTCGTCAAGTTGCATTTGAAGAAGATTCATTGGCTCTTTTCATCTCATATGTAATTATTATAGTCAATTTTTTAATTTAAAGGAGGAGGATATGAAACATTCCAAAAGCATATTGTGAAGAAACATCTAACACAAGTTGGCATGGAGATAATTCAAATGCAAATTTTCAAGTGCCCTACTTGTAATGTCTCTCATTTATGAAAATTTTCATATGGACATATTTGTAATATAAAGACCTATTTTGAATTGTTTATAAGGATCTAATTGTAAATATGAGGATCTATTTGAAAAAAATCTGAGAACCTATTTGTAAATATAGATAATTACAAGGACTAGATTACAAAACATACAAAATAAAAAAATTTCTCACAGCCTCTTACCTCTGGCTTCAGCCTGAAGGAAACCTAAGAGGCAGCATTCAGTGTAGGAAGAAAAGGGAGAAGAGGAGAAGAAGGATTTGGGCTTAGGGTTTTGGAGCAATTTTTTTTATTTGTGTAACATCCCATTAGTCCCACATCGAAAGTGGGCAAGACTAAGATTGACTTATATGGGTCTGATGAGTGTACTACTATCAATTTCAGCTTAAGCATTTTGGTCAGTGATTTAGACCAAACGAAGTTGATAGGCCAGTTAGCCCATCAGGCCCGAGTCATTATATTTGGTA
Source organism: Musa acuminata AAA Group (assembly GCF_036884655.1). Lineage (NCBI taxonomy): Eukaryota > Viridiplantae > Streptophyta > Magnoliopsida > Zingiberales > Musaceae > Musa > Musa acuminata. The sequence goes on along the minus strand of NC_088352.1, from coordinate 31,192,322 downwards.
TCAGAGCCGACCTAGCATTTGGGCATGGTGAGGGGGCTCGAGTAGGAAAGGGCTAGCATTTGGGCATGGTGAGAGGAAAGGGCTAGCATTTGGGCATGGTGAGGGGGCTCGAGTAGGAAAGGGCTACTCGTAGACGGAGACAGAGGACTCGTCACGGCGTGAAGCCACCACTGAGCTGCGCCTCACATGCACTATGCTAAGGCTTGATCTGGGTTATGTTGGGGCTTGACGAGGACGACAAGCCTTTGAGTGGGGGTGGGGGTGATTGTAACATCCCATTAGTCCCACATCGAAAGTGGGCAACACTAAGATTGACTTATATGGGTCATTTTGGTCAGTGGTTTAAACCAAACGAAGTTGATAGGTCAGTTAGCCCATCAGGCCCGAGTCATTATAATTTGAGATTTAATCTTTGCAAGTATTCTAACACCTTCCTATAGCAATTATAATATCCGCTTTCACCTTGATTATAAGAAATTTGAAAAATTTTGGCCTTGCACCTATTATCAATCTCGTTTAGGTAAAAAAATCTGAATTTAGAATTTTTTTGAGATTCTGACCTTCTTGTCTTGTTTTAGCCATAACTCTTTGATTATAATTTGGGCAAAACTTATTTCATCTGAAAGTAGACTGCCTTTGAGTGGGGGTGATTGTAACATCCCATTAGTCTCACATCGAAAGTGGGCAACACTAAAATTGACTTATATGGGTCATTTTGGTCAGTGGTTTAGACCAAACGAAGTTGATAGGTCAGTTAGCCCATCAGGCCCGAGTCATTATAATTTGAGATTTAATCTTTGCAAGTATTCTAACACCTTCCTATAGCAATTATAATATCCGCTTTCACCTTGATTATAAGAAATTTGAAAAATTTTGGCCTTGCACCTATTATCAATCTCGTTTAGGTAAAAAAATCTGAATTTAGAATTTTTTTGAGATTCTGACCTTCTTGTCTTGTTTTAGCCATAACTCTTTGATTATAATTTGGGCAAAACTTATTTTATCTGAAAGTAGACTTCTAGATCTTTCTTTTTATATCTTAATTAAAAGATTTAGAGTTCAAATGACTGTCCAAACTTTTATTTCAATTGATCTTATAGATTCTACAAAACAGATATTGTAATTTCTAACATTTCGATACTAAACTGCCTATAACTCCTTCTTGGAAACTCTGGTTAGGCAAAATATACTTTATTGGAAATTAAACTCATAGATCTATCTTTTGATATCTTACTTGAAAGATTTAGAGTATAAATATATACTAAAAAAATTATTTCTATTGACTCTATGGATTTCGTAAAACAGAAATGATGTTATATGATCTTTTATTACTAAATTATTTATAACTCTTTGTTGGGAATCCTAATTCATATGAAACTTAATTATTTAAGCAATAAGATCTTATTCTTTCATAAATTGAGTTTGCCTACAATCATTCCATGCATCATAGCATTGGTAAGAGTCCTTTTAAAGTTATTTATAGTGCTAATCCTATTGGTCCTTTGGACTTGATCCCTCATTCGACATCTAAGCAATTTAGTAGAGATGTTGATGAGAGAGTTAAGCAGATAAAGAAGCTGCATGAGGGTGTTAAAGCAACCATAGAAAAGTAAAATGAGAGATATATGCAAGCTACCAACAAACACAGAAAACATATGGAGTTTAATGTAGGTGATTTGGTCTGAATTCATCTAAGGAATGAGAGGTTTCCTTATAGTGCTAATCTTACTGGTCCTTTGGACTTGGTCCCTCATTCAACATCTAACCAATTTAGTGGAGATATTGATGAGAGAGTTAAGCATATAAAGAAGTTGCATGAGGGTGTTAAAGCAACCATAAAAAAGCAAATGAGAGATACATGCAAGTTACCAATAAACATAGAAAACATATGGAGTTTAATGTAGGTGATTTAGTCTGAATTCATATAAGGAAGGAGAGGTTTCCATCGAGTAAATTTAAAAAATTAAAACCAAAAGTTGATAGTCCATTCAAGGTTCTTAAGAGAATCGAAAAAAATGCTTATAAGATCAAGCTGCTTGAAGATTATGGAGTGTCCCTAACATTTAATGTGGTTGATATAAGTCCTTTTCATAATCATGTCAATGAAACAAACAAGGACTTGAGGAAGTCTTTTCCAACTAAGGGAGATTGACACAAGAGTGCCTAATTTGCTACAATCTGTTCATATGGATCTTGCTGATAATATGATATATTTTTCAGCTCACAATGTTGCCTTATAGTTTTCAACTCAACCCACTCAAATATGATAGCTCACGAGCACATTCTTTGGATAAAGTTATAGTTGTTTCAAAGTACTTTTCTTCATGACCAAGGAATGAATTAAAGAAGTTAGTTACCAGTTGTAAAATAGTTAATTTCGAAATTTCCTATACATGAAGGGTTATTTCATGTGCTAGTACTTATTTTGGTATTTAGGGGTTAGAAAGAACTTTAGAAACTTATGATATTGACAGAAGCTTTCTTAGAGTACTTTCTTAAACTTTGTATCTCTTGAATATGTCCTTGAGTGGTATTTTTTATTTTTAGTTCTATATCCTTATTTATTATCCTTGGGGTGATAATATTTCTGTATCCCTTTCTAATTTTAAACTTGGTGATGAGCTTTCTTTTTTATCTTATAAAGTTTTATCGTTAGTTCGTTCCTTTCCTACTATCAATTTTCTTCCGAAATCTATTCTACAATACCCCCCGGTATCATCATCCCTCTTAAATATGTTAATTTAAAGGGTGTGATACTCCTTCTTTCACTTAACATATCTTTTAGTTTTTATAAAAAATTAAGTTTTTTTATTACCATGAAGAGGCTTTAAATCTCACACAACGAGTTCCTCGTATCACTATTATTCGTACTTTACATATTTTTTATTTAAAAAAATTATAATTTTTATTTTGAGCTTTAGATGATCATATTTTTATTTGTACTAATGTTTGGAGTGTCACTAGCAAATGCACTCTTAAATGATAGTCACTTGTCATTGGATACATATTGATTGAACCATGTAAAAATAAATTATTATTTTTAGAGTTTTTGATAAACAATATACCTGATAATATTTATAGAACTATAAAATAATTTTAAAAAGTATTATTTGATTTTTTAAGTTTTTAATTGGTTTTGATAATGCAACGACAAATACCATTTGTATTCCATAATTACAAGAAGATTGTCAACTTGCTTTTCATGGTTTTTGTTTTTCATGTTAGATGTGCTTGCTGTGATTTGAATTTATGTGTATAAGATGAACTTAGATTTTTTGAAACTTTTATTTCTCCTATTAACTAAGTTATTTTATTCTTATGGGGTCATCCACAAGTAATGAAAAATTGAACTAGATTTTATAAATTAAATAGCAAAAGGCCCAAAACATTTTCCTACCCAATGAAATTCTATATATGAATTAATTAAAGAATATTTTGAATTAAAAAATTATTATTATATATTTTATTATAAGTAATATTAACCAAATTAGTTTATATATATAGCATTCGAACGCCTGTGAAAGAATTTTAACAATTATAAAAGTTTTAACAATACAATATATACTTTTATATGGTGTTTATTATCCTACTATACATAATATTTTAGTTGTTTGTATTAATATTATTGGTGCAATAGAAGAATATCAAAATAAAAATGATTTAAATATGATAATAATGACTATGAAATCAAAATGGATAAATTATATTTTTGAAATTTCACTGGTTTATTTAGTTACATATGTATTGGATTAGATAGTTTAGGTGATTATTTAAGGAAAAAGTACATGAACCAAATGAAAATGCAAAAGATTCAAAAATAATCATTATCAAATTATTCACAAATGGACTATTCAAATTCGATCTATGAATTTGGCAAATTATTTACTCATAGAAAAAAAAAAGATGACAATGAATCAAATAAAAGACAAAAAGGAAATAGTTCTAACCTTTCATGATGAAAGATTGGAATTATAAAAACATATTTGAGAGATACTTCAAAGAAAAAATACCTGATTATTATGCAAGTCACATTATTTTATGAGATTTCATTAAAAAAAATACATAGATATTTTTCTATGGTTACCATTAATGCACAACTTTAAAAGAAAATACAAGTATGCACAACTTACAACGATGAAAGAAATTAAGAAGGAATTGATGAAAGAGATAAAAATATATTGAACTTTCTTATTTATCTATTTATTACAAAAGTTTTGATATTAGTGATAAAATTAGATATATTGAAAAATTTAACATTAACTTATATGACTATTATAGTACTAACTATAGCAGAGACATGGTAGCTCCAAAACTTTTGTATTTACTGATCATGTTAGCAAGGTTGAGAAAATCTTTAAGGGAGAAAAATTATTAATACAAAGTAAAAAAAAAAAAAACTACAGGGATCCTCAAGCTTGAACTCCAAGCTCGATATGTAACAAACAATTTCTTTTGAGTTCGGTGACACTACTATAGATATAAAATTTTCTATTCTAGAATAGTAGGCATAATATACAATAATATTTTCAATCTTAGCAAAGATTACAAGACAAATACTATCGACTCTAACGTCGATAGTAGTTGTCGAGCAAGCTTTCAACATAAAAGAATGAATCCTACGTGAAATCAAAACGAGCATGACCTTTGAACTATTTGAGATTCAAGTATATATCAATAATTAAACAAAGACGATAAAATGAAACTAAAAGATCATTAATGGAGACAATAACCTCCTATTCAACACATCAACCAAAGAGATTATTGAAATGTATAGCATCGATAGTAATTAAATATTTATAATTTTACTCAATTTTATATTAATTTTTGTTATATCATTACACATTTACACTCATTATGAATGTAAATCAATTTTTTATTTAAAAATAAAATTATAAAATTTTTATATTATAAATTATTTTGAAAAATATTAAAAATTTATTGGCTCGAATCAGATAGAAACTAGTGGAGCCTGAAATCGAAAATTCCAATTCTAGTTTCAAAATTGAGCCTTATCAGTTTGAGTTTGATTTTATATTTTGCCCAACCTTAATCAGACCTACATTGGTGTATTCCTTCTAAAAAAATTTATATTTTTTTAAAATTTAAAAAATTAATTCTTAATATGCATCTTAAATATTGATTTGGTGATCATGTACCAAATTCAGTTATCAAAGATTTAAATCCTCATGCTCCTCAAAGATTGTTAATTAGTTTAGTTGATAATGATCTTTATAATTTATAATAAAATCTTAAATCTCACCTTTGCCCCTTATCCTTTGATAAAAAAAATAATGTGAAATGTTTGATTTGAAACTTTCTACTTGATGTGCGTGTCATCTTATACTTGTATCACATATCATCTTTCTCATTATATTAAATTATTATATATATATATATATATATATATATATTTCCCTTTCATCTTATACTTGTATCACATATCATAGAATATACTCTTCTTATTCATATCAGAAGATAGAATAACCACGCAACTCGTAAAAGATCAACCTGCCCATAATCTTGTACATAAGACTGATTGGCAATGAACAAACATTAGTTAAAGTGGCATTTGTTGCCTTGTTGAAGGCATGAATACTCATGATCACACGATCTAATTAAAAGCCTTCCATTAGTCAAATTTACAATGGATACGGATAAGTCAAATTTATGATGAACACAGATAATACAAAACAGTAATAAGTCAAATTTTGAATGGATATGTACATGAAATACTCAGATTTCCTACTTCAGACTTGGAAAAATATATGATCAAAACAACAATAGCAGCGACTCTTCACATAAATATGCATCCAATGTATAACAATACATTGAAAGAAAAAAGTTTTTCATGATTTCATTTTTCCAAGGTCGTATACATATTCACGTAACCAAAAGCTTTAAATATGTTTGCACTGTCTCAAAAAGTTTGCATCTGTCGAGAAGATCTAAGTTAGAAGATACTGGGGACAAAAGAAAAGTCAAAACCAAAAGAGATTTCATATTTCCAGCTAGGTGTTAGAAAACACAGACTATATATCAGGTTGGCCAAGACAAAAAACCCAAAATAGATCTTCAGCAGGAGAACATTGCTACCTTGACATTATCCTTCACTTGGGGAAGATGCTGCACTTCCACCGGCCTGTCTCTTGTTCTGCCAGAAGATCCAGCATCTGAGCGCTCGCCCTGCATGTAGTACCAACCAAATGGGCACAATATGCTGGTGGAACTGTCAAAAAGAAAGTGCATCATCTTATAAGACAGGAATGATGAGTAAGCAAGCTGGAGCTACAAGAAAAGGTCCATAACTTACCTACTGACACAGATCGAAAGCAAAGCATAACTCAATTTAATAGGCAGATAATTATGTGCATAAGTTAACTAAGAAGGCCGTTTAAAACTGTTTTAAACAGATCATTGTCACTTACACATAATACAAATTGTGAGTTAACATCTGCAAACCATCTGCAGAAAATTTATTTTCATCCATAAGAACATGATAATGAGTGGATCTGCTGGTCCCCTGTGCAAGGCAACAACCAGTTGGATCTATCAAGAATTGAGAAAACATTCTTGGTTGTAGGCCCCCTTTGCTTGTCATCAAAAGTACCTGTATGCCAGCACGGCTACAAAGATAGAAATCAAACTCAGTGGGACAGCAGATCTTCTTGTCAACCACAGTTCCTAAAGTTGCCACTCCAAATTAGTTCCTACAAGCAGCTAAAATCATGGAAACAGAATAAACAACCTGGTAATGTATTTCCGCTTCTATCTGTCGAATCACGACTACAGTGGACTTCAGGAAAAAGCCCAGTGTGGGGACTCTTCTGAACGTCCACAGATGTTACACAAGGTAACCTTGTTGCAAAGAGGCACAGGCCTATAATGTTTAGTTAGGAAACTATCAATCATTTGTTGTGTTTGGTTAAAAGCAACACTAAGAACAATAAATAGCACCTTTCTAATGGCATCCATTTCATACAGTAAGACATGGCTAAATTGGCCTTTGCTTACCCCGTCCCTGCATATAAGAAGGAATTTTCAGCAATATAATGAAAACAAAGGTCGTTATGATACAATCAATTCATATGTAACCTGTGAAAGATTATTCTGTGGGGTTTCTGATTCCTGTAAAAGGCAAGACTGACATGAGGCAAAGTTACCTAATCATCCCTCCATAAAGAGTTCCTTTATTTGTGTCCTTGATAACAGTAAACAGGTCCTGGATCATTTCCTGCCTGTGTTGCTGACCAGAAAATAGACCTCCGTACTTGGTAACTTCAGGCTAATCAATAGATGCAACGAGCCAAATTGAATCAACAATGTATATGGCAGTTCTTTTAGCACTTTCGGAATAACAAACTTTGTGACACTTTCATAAAAAAAAATAGTTTACAAAAATAAGAATAAGCACTATAACATGTGAGTGTAAGCAAGTCCAACTTCAAGGTGGTTTCTTGCATTCTTAGGAACTGCTTGCTGATGGATGGAGAAGAATCATCTTCGCCTGGTGATGGATATGTGACATCAGCTCCATAGACATAAAGTAACAGACCTTCACATTGATTTTTAGAGTAACATTTTCTAGATATTGTTTGTTACACCTAGACACCTGTCCAGGCATGCAACATTGTGATACAATTACAACCTCAGATTCACGTATTCGCTTGATCCTTCCTCTGAATATAAATGGAAAAGTACATACCATGAGATGTTATACTTGGACAATCCAGCGTATGTAGAAACATAGAATATAATAATACATATTAGTAACTGAATATTTTTGTCAACTACTCCCATTATAGCAATGTTTCCATGGATTGGTTCCTGATGTCTAGGAATGCAGATTCCAAATGATCAGAACGAGCAGATCGAATATCAACAAAAGGCCTTGGATTGATAACCTTTCAGAGTTCATACAAAAGTCATATGCAGCATATGATAATGAACAAATACTATCAACAAATTGCTAAGAGAAAGACTCCTAACCATTCCAGCACTATTAAAAATGGCAATCAGATCACCACAAAACCGAAATACTTCATCCTACCTAAACGTGATGAAAAACTCAAGCATGTCCAATATTCAATAGCGCGACCATTCACCATTTTCTGTACAACCACAAAGAATTCGTTCAACAATTTTATAACTTAAAACAAAGCAGTATAATATGATCAACTTTAACAACAGAGTAAATCATTTTAAAGAGCATATTAACATGACTCAGGATTTCTCTCGCCCTGAGTCATGGTACTTCAGCTGCCAACCAGAACATGACAGTTCCATGTTACAGTTCAACGTACAACTACACGGAATACATGCATATGCATAATAGCCATAACTGTTGGATAACACAGGCACATATATTGCTTTTATAATATGCATACACATTCAGACATAATACCAAAACAACCTTTGGTGCAGCTAAAACACGAGGTTCGACAGAAGTGAGTTCATACTTCATCTTGATGCCAAACTCCATCGTGAAATCATCATTATTGTAATTGTTTTGGTGGACCATCTGCAAATTTCGAAAATCATAACATGTAGGAAGATAAGCAAGTGCAGATAAGTCACTCGGTCCTATAAATTACAGTAACCGATATAAAGATAACCTGACAGAATGGTTTAATTTTTTTAATAGAGAGCACTATTTGCTGATCAAATTTAACATTTATAATACTAAATAGATAATCAAGTTAGCGAAAAAAAGACACCTCCAAAATGCTTCTTTCCATAGTTGGTGGCCGCTGACATGTTGCTCTCAATAATTCAGTAACTTGCTTTTCATTCAGCATTTTTTGAAAATTGATCCTTCGATAATTTTGCAGACCTAGTCATTCACACATACATAAGAAACCATGGATATCAACACTCAGAACAAATTCACAAGATTGCCACACTAAGCAAAAACCTCCATTGGTAAGTAGGTTGGCCTACTGTCAGTGCCAGCTTGAAGACAAGGTCAGGAAACACAACACACTTCAAAGTAAGGTCTATCATAACGAATCATACCGCCTAGTATGGGTGGTATATACCGATCCGATAAGCTATCGGTACGCGGATCGCCTGCTATCGAGCGGTACATTAAAAAAAACATCGTATCAAACGATACGGGGTAATATCGAGTGGTAACGATCGAAATTTCGACTGTTACCACCCGATACCACTCGGTAACGGTCGAAATTGACCGTTAGTGCACTATAGTAGTGCTCCAACGGTCAATTTGACCGTTGGAGCTCTTTCTCATTCTATTTAAGTCATTCTTCTCTCCCCTATTTAACCCAAAGGGGAAGGCAGTAGCATCAGTTGCATCGTTAGAAATAATCGAGTCGGACGACGAGACACCTTCACAATCACATTCTCTTTCTCACTCAGTCCAGAGATATGATAGCAACACGAACAACAGTGCCTCGACAGATGATGGCGGTGATGCCGGGCAGTCGTTGGTCTCGTCTACACAACTTGAGGGTGGTGAATGGACTGAGGAGCAATATTTTACACATACCACTCAAGATTTAGATCGTGGAACTCGACAAGATACTGGTCAAGTTTATGCACGGAATGGGAAGGGGAAGGGGAAGGGAAGGCAGTGGATGAATATAAATAAATGCGACAGAGCATACATGATATAGACACAAAAAGAGATTCATCGTATTCACAACCATCGTATTATGGAGAATCATACGGGCAACAACAATATGGTGATAGTTAGTCATCCTTCTCTAAGCAACAATATGATACAGAACAGCAGATCAGTAGCGAAAGTAGAAGCTCTGACATTTACCAATATATGTCTCAAGAGCTACCTCGGACAAATATGATTCATGACGATTAGTCTACGATCAGCACCACATTGATACATCAATGGCATACGGTGTATCAATACACTATGTCATGAGATCAATTTCATGATTGAGTCCAACAAACGTATCATATTGATATGTAGATGTATCGGATCGAGGACCTCGATCCACCACTCGTGGAGGCCCGTCGTTCGTTTTAGTGGTAGAATCAAGTAATCAACAATCAGGTATATCTACATATGTGATTATTTAATTCATTTGAATTTTAGAATTTATATTATAAAAAAATAATCTAATAATTCAACTGATTTTTCTGTAGATATTTCAATCTATAACTGATTGAAATACGAATATCGAACAAGACTACCTCGAACAACTGATTTTCCAAAGAGAATCGGATGCACATCATCAAATTGACGGATTGACATATCATCGGAGTTATATGTTGTTGAAGCTCATCCTTATTTGTTACTGTTTTTGTTACAAATATAATAAAGATGTTAATGAGACATTTGTACAAAAAAAATTATGAAATATATTTTCCTCCGCCATCTGACATAAATTTTTGAACAATGAAGTATTTTTGTTTCTGTTGGATGATATACTTGTAAGCTAAGTTTTTTTTTTCTTTTTATTTTTATTCTCTTTGTTGTTTTTCTCTTGTGCAAACCAAAAACAAGTTGGATGCTAAACTCCTTTTGGAGGTGGCGAAGGAGATGCACAACATGGAGACATCCCTTGAAGCAAGACAAGAATGGGAAAGCCTTGCATAGGCCGTCAAATTGCATGGAATAAAAGGCACCATCAACATTCCATTACCAACCTGATTAAGGTTCTCTTTAGTGTGAATATACTTTCTTTAATATAAATATATTATATTTAGATGTGAACATGTCTTATACATGTCAGGAAACATATTATTTAGATTTTATACATTTGTCATAATTAATGATACAATTATACTTTTGTACCAAATGAAAAATAAATAGAATTTATAATTCTTCTAATACAAATATGTTTTCTATATGATATCAAAGTTTTATAGAATTTATAATTATATACAACTCCATAGATAATTACATCCATCTTCATTGTTCTCCATCATCAAGTATGTTGTGTACTCTATATTTATTTATCCTAAATAGAGGTTTACAATTTTGTTCTTTTATAAAACTCCCTTACAGCACATCCTCCCATCATTAATACTGATGGGGAATCCAATTTCATCACAGTTAATTATATTGTTCTGGCCTCTTAAGACTCTATACCAAACACAAATTAGAACCCAAATCCACTTTGATATGTGAGTGATTAGAGTGCATATATATATATATATATTGTTATCCAACAATATTTTTCAGACATGGTAGTATAAATCCTCATCATTGGCTTCTTTTTTTTTTTTCATTATGTTATATTAACTTCATTGATTCTATCTTTCATACGCCCACTCTTATGATTGGGTAGGTACTCAAGGTGCTATCACAATATCAATGTCAATGGACTATTCTGTAGACATTATACATTCATCCTCTCAATCTTCCCCTAACACACTCATTTTCACTCACTTCATTATCACAGGAATTACTCATCCACACTCATAAATCCCAGGACATGTCTCTCGAGCTATCAAGGAGCCATCTTGGCGTAATGTTATGGCTGATGAATTTAATACTTTGCTTTAAAAAAAAAGGAACTTGGGAGCATGTTTCATCCACCCATTCCCAAAATATTGTTGAGTATTTCATAGTAAATGCACACTGAATAATTTATCTCATGCTATATAGTACGTCTTGTAGACGATGGATTAAAAATAAAAAATAAAAAAATTACATTAAATAATGTACATAACTTTCAATGAGATTACTATTTTGTGAGAGCATAATAAATTGAGAAAGTATTTTTTTGTGAAGTTATTATATCTTTAATGTAAATAAACTTTATTTAAGTATGAATATATTTTATACACATTAGGAAACACTGTATTTAGATTTTATACACTTTCTGTGAACAACCATATAATTATATATGGTAGAGATAAATTAATCTTTCACGCCGTATGATGAAGATGGGGAAGAACGAGAGAGACAGAGTTCAACCTCATCACTTTCTCAATCTTGTCGTTCCTTTATCCCTTCCTGTCGCTGGTTTCATTTTCTCCACTATCACTAGAAAGAGTAGAACAAGAAACAGAGCCTCCTCCAATGCCTCAAAGAAAGACGAAAGCCTCATAATGGATTCCTCTGAATTGAGCTCACGAGGACAGGAAGAAGCACAAAGAGAACCTGTGAAGGTGCAGTGCTCGAAGAACATGGAAGGAGAGAACGAGAGCTTGAAGCGTCTTGTATCTGCCATGGAGGACAGAGCAGGCGAAGCGGAATCCGAGTTCCGGGACTACCGCGGTGCGACAGAGAAGGAATCGCTGTTGCCGAAGCTCCAGATGATCTGCCTGGCTTTCCGGCTCGACTGCCTCGAAGCTCGAAACCAGAGGCTAGAGGCGGTCATTGCCGATCAACAAGCAGCCATCGAAACGCTCAAGGAAATGGGAGCAGAGCTCAAATGGCTACTGGGGAATGAGAAGAAGTCGGCCGAAGTAGATGAGCTTCATCTGCAGGCTCGAATCCTGGGCGATCGAGAGATCGAGTTGTCGAAGATCGAAGCGGAGCTGAGACAAGTCAAGGATGCAGATGATCAACTACAGGAGGAGAAGAAAGCATTAGACCGAAAGATGAACTCACTGACAGCAAAACATCTATCTGCATCGAAGGTCACAAAACTCCCAATCCTTCAGGTATTGAGTACATCATATTTTTTGTCTGATCGATTGTGTCCTCCTCTCATGTCCATAGATTGAAGGAGATGACAACACGAGGATGGCATCCATCGAGGAATTGCCTGATCAACAAGAGCAGTGCATGCGTCGGTGGTACGTGGAGATGGTGGAGGGGCTCGCATGCTTGAGGCATGAGCTATTGATGAAACAAGAAGAGGTAGAACCAGTGCAGAAGAGCATGGAGCTGCCAGCAGATGATGAGGCCAAGGGTACTGAATTCCATGATCCCTCGCCAGTCGCAGAGCCTGGCCATGGAGTTTGCTTGGATGCAGCAGAAGCAGCAAGGAAGAAGCACTCGGGCTCAAGCCAACCAGCAGACGACATTGATCATGAAGCTTGCTCGGATGCTGCAGCGAGGAAGAAACCTTCAGGGGCGAAGAAGACAAGATCGCTGTTCAATTTCAAAAGTTGGGCCAAAGGAGGGACCGGCAAGGTGAAACAGCTTCAAGATTCGTAAAGATTGTGCCGGGGACGAGATCGAATATTAGATTCTAACGATAGATTCTCTGACCTATAAATTGGTTTAGATTTAATGGATGAGTCAAACTCAAGTATCTACTGCAAGGCAAATAAAAAGAAAAGAAAAGGAGAATAAATTAATTATTTTTATTGAGTTACTCTGGGTTTTCATTTTTGGTCTGCATGCTTATTTGTATAACTTAAATCGAGTTTAAAAAATAGATACTTGAATCGTGCTTGGATCAATCAACACACCATGCATGGAATTTTTAATTATTAAATGATAAAGATAGTCGGTCTGATTTTTTTCGTTAGTCGAGTTCAGGTCCTGAATTATTTCTTGTTATGAGGGGGAAAAGATGATGACAAGAAGATGACAATAACTTTTTTATATTCTTATATATATATATATATATATATATATATATATATATATATATATATAGTGTGTGTGGCTTCTCTTCTTTAGGGTCTTGGGAGCGGAGGTAACATTTTTTCACTCGAACATTTGTTGGGAGGAGTAACAAAAGGATGGGCTTATGACATTCAACCCTTTCTCTAATGCTAGAATGATGATATCATGAGTGTCGTCGATTGATGAGTCGGTTCGGTTGGTTCATTATTGAAGATGTAAGCTCATCTAGGTACCTCTTCTTAGTTGATGTGAAAGACTTGGTAAGGCGGGATCATATAAGCTCGATCTGAAGTCATTATATTGGTGAGGACCCAATTCAAGATGGTCGAGTAGGTGGATTGAGATCTTTCTGGTTACAAAATTCCTCTCTAGAGGCTAGGTCATTCGGGCATCTTCGGGAGGTCGACGATCCTGCATGATAAACCAATGCCAAGCGTTGTTCGATGCAGCTCCTCTGATGCTTAAGTTAGTGAAGGGGAGAAGATAACAGTGTAAACTATATGACTGAGTTAGTATATAGAGAGAGAGAGAAGAGGGGAGAAAGAGCCCCCTTTTCGGGATAAGCTAATGGGTTCTTTTTATACATGATCCTTGGGCCTTCTTACTGGTGGCCTGAGATAAGATTAGGTTAATCGTTTAATCATTATGGTCTTTGATCTTGATAAGATAGAGCAGTTATTGATCTTAATAAGGTAGGATGATTATTACTAATCATTGATGTAGGGCACATCGGGACACATTGCGACACCATTTTGGGGCTGATGACTTGGAGCCCTACTTAGGTGTCAATTTTTGTGACAGGTGAATTGGCGTGGAGTAAAATCATCCCTATCAGGGTAAATGATATAGTTAAATTATTTTTACTTATATTTATCGTTTCTGATATTGAAAATAAGAATTTTAATGTTATTTTCTATTATAATTATGAAATTATATCGAGATAGTTTTGTAATTGAAACTCAGGTATTCTTATATCTGTTAAGAAGATATTCTCATAAGTTCAACATGGATATTACATGATATATATATCGAAAAATCTTGTTAGTAATGTTTTGTGAAGCGGCAAAATTATTTCAGATGCAACTAGAGCTACCAATATATACAAATTTAATGAATGCATGGAAAGGATTAAAAACATCCCAATGATAGTTGTATCCTGATTTGTCAAATTGAGAAAGAGAGGTAGACTAATCCTTCAAACGTGGTCTTTAATAGGTAAATAGTGGCAATGAATAAATATTATTTTTTGATACTTTTGGATACATCACCGAGAAACACTGCAACGAGTTAAAGGAAAATACTATAAACCACCATAATTAGTCTTAATCCCAACAAAAAAAATAGAAGTTTACAAATGTCTTGTTGTAATGCTTTAGGACCAACCATGTGGTAAGAAATAGATAATCATATTATATATAGTTATCTTAAATCATTATATAGTTTTTCATGTAACATATATAATAATTTCAACTACTTATAAAAAAATACTGTAAACTAGCCTAACGAGTCTTAGCCTTAGAAAAAAAAAAACAAAGCTTACAAATATCTTAATCTAATGTTTTATGATCAATGATATGATAAGAGATAACGAATCATGTCATATATAGTTATTTTAAATCAATATATATAATTTTACGTAATCTATATAGTATTTTAGACACCTGACCATGAAACACCGTAAAGAGTTAAAGGAAAATATTGTACACTACCCTAATGAATCATAACCTCAGCGAAAAAAAAAGGAAAGAAACTTACAAATGTCTTGTTTTAATATTCTAGGACCAATGATAAGATATGATGCAAAGAATCATATAACCTATTTAGTAGTTTTGAACATCTTGCCAAATAAACACTATATACATTCTAAACCTAGTTAATGACTCTTAACCTCAACCAGAAAAAATGAGAACCAGAAAAAATGAGAACCTTATAAATGTCTTGTTTTAGTGTTATGAGATCAACTATATGGTAAAAAGATAGAGAATCATACCATGTATAAAGTTATCTTACATCATTATATTGTTGGGTCCAGTCCATACTTGACAAATTGGACCGTTTGAACCCAAATCAAAAAATCAGTAATCAAGAGAGAAAGGGATGGCAGCGTGCGTGTGTGAGTGCAGCCTGCAGCGGCGTGCGAGAAGAGAGAAATAGAAAGAGAAAGTTAGGTTTTTAAGATTTCTACTTGACGATTGGTGGCCAAACGTTATCAGTTTCGACTCAAATTTTATGTGGAGAATCCTTGTAGCAAACTCTATAATCCTAACGGTGTTGATCTGCAGTTTACCCTCTTTAAGGTACTTTCCTGTGATATCCACTTTGTGAGATCTAGAATTCTCTTTTGAGGAGATCCATCGTGATGATATGTTAGAGCCAAGATCTATATTCATGTTATACTGATCCTCTAGTTATTCTAGAGAAGACATACTGTAAACCTGTTATCATTATTATTGATAGTGGAAGTTTGAGGTGGACTACGGTTCCGTGATTTTTCCCACATTGGGTTTTCCACGTTAAAAGATTTGGTCTCATTGTGTGATTGATTATTTGCTCTATTGTTTATGCTGTGCTGGTTGATATTTACATTTGGATATCAAGTTGGTATTTTGATTAGGAACCCATTTTGATACACAAAGAGGGAAAAGAATATTCCACTTTAACAGGTTTTTCTCAACAAGTGGTATCAGAGCGTCTGGTTGTTTGGTGCTAGTTTTTTCTTGTGTGATTGAAATAGAGCAGTCAGATAGTATGATTAAATTGAACTCATCAAATTATTCCACTTGGAGGCGTTTGATGGAAGATTTGCTCTATTGCAAAGATTTGTATAAGCCTATCAAGGTTAAAGATAAACCTTCTACTATGGACGATAAAGAATGGGAAGTTCAACATAGAAAAGTTATTGCCTATATTAGAAGATGGATGGATATAAACTTGCATGAGCATATTTCTGATGAAACCAGAGCTGATGTTGTTTGGCAAAGGTTAGAAAATCTGTTTGCGAAAAAGATAGTGGGAAATAGAATTTCTCTCCTTAGAAGACTTGTAAATTTGAAGTATAAAGATGGTGGTAACATTGTTGAGCACATAAGCCTATTTCAGAGTCTTGCAAACAAGTTGGTTGCTATGAAAATGAATATAGATGATGAGATGCAAGGATTATTTCTTCTCATCTCTTTACCAGAAAGTTGGGAAACGTATGTGGTGACTATTTGTAACTCCACGCCAAAGGGGATTTTAACTATAGATATGGTTAAAGACAGTTTGCTAACTGAAGATGCCAGAAAGAAAGGACAGGGTGAATCTTCTTCTGGTGCATTTGTTACTGAAAAACAAGAAAGACATGGAAGAAATCATAGCAGAAATCCACATGGATATAGAGGAAGATCTAAGTCTAGAAGAGATATCAAATGTTTTCACTATAATAGGCCTGGTCACATGAAGAAAGAGTGTAGGTCTTGGAAGCGAGAACAGAATGAAATGAAGAAAAATGAGAAAGAGACTAATATAGTTACTGCTGAAGGTAATATCACTATTGTCTGTGATGATGGTTGTGTTAGTCTTGTAGCTCAGGACAGTAATTGGGTAATTGACTCTGGTGCTTCATTTCATGTTACTTCTCATAGTGATTTCTTTAGATCTTACACTATTGGTGATTTTGGTAATGTTAGAATGGGAAATAGTGATACATCTAAGATTGTGGGTATTGGAGATATTTGCTTGGAGACCAGTATTGGGAGCAAATTGATACTCAAAGATGTAAGGCATGTTTCAAATATTCGTCTTAACTTGATATCTATAGGTAAACTTGATGATGAGGGCTTTGCATATTATTTTGGTGAAAGTAAATGGAAACTCACTAAAGGTTCTCTAATTGTGGCAAAAGGAAAGAAGATTAACTCTTTTTATGTCATGGAAGCTAAGCTACACAAATGAGAGATTAATGTAATTCGAAAAGGTGAAAGTATAGATCTTTGGCATACCAGGCTTGGACATATCAGCGAGAAGGGACTTCAAACTCTTGCTAAAAAGTAGTTCTTACCAGAGTTGCAAGGTACATCTCTTAAATCTTGTGATCATTGCTTAGTTGGAAAAACACATAGAGTTGCATTTCAGACATATCCATCATCTAGAAGATCAGATATTATTGATTTAGTTCATACTGATGTTTGTATTATGCAAACTAGAACTCTTAGATGTGCTCTTTATTTTGTTGCTTTTATTGATGACCATTCTAGAAAAGTGTGGGCTTTTGCTTTGAAATCTAAAGACTAGGTACTCGATGTTTTCAAGGAGTTTCATATCAGTATTGAAAGAGAAACTGGCAGAAAGCTAAAGTGTATTCGATCAGATAACGGTGGCGAGTACAGGGGTCCTTTTGAGAATTATTGTAGGTTCCATGATATCAAGCTTGAGAAAACAGTTTCTAAAACTCCTCAACAGAATGGTATGACAAAAAGGATGAATAGAACCATTGAAGAAAAGATTAGGTGTATGCTTTCCCATGCCAAGTTACCAAAGTCATTTTGGGGGGAGGCTATGAGAACTACAGTTGATCTAATAAATCTTTCTCCATCAGTTCCTCTAAAAGGTGATATTCCAGAGAGATTATAAAGAGGAAAAGATATATCTTATAATCACTTAAGAATCTTTGGGTGTAAAGCATTTGTTCATATTTACAAAGATGAAAGGTCCAAGCTTGATAATAAGGCAAAAGCATGTATCTTCTTGGGATATGATCATGAAGAGTTTGGGTACTGATTATGGGATCCAATGAACAAAAAGATTATTAAAAGAAGAGATGTTGTATTTCTGGAAGACCAATTGTTTGATGATGATAATAATATTGAGAAGCCAGAAACCTCTGTTTATATTCCTTGGAGTTTGGGTCCAGTTCCTTCACTTGTAGTTCATGATGATCATGAGGGAGATGAACAAGAAGATCATAGTGAGAATATAAGTGATGATACTCCTACAGTTGATGATGCTGAACCAACTGAATAAGCACCTCCACCATTAGTTGAGATTCTATTGAGAAGATCCACTAGAGAGCGACAACCATCTACCAGATATCCTCCACATGATTATGTTATGCTTACTGATGGGGGAGAACTAGAAACTTACCAAGAAGCTATTCTACATGAGAATAAGAATGAGTGGGTTAAAGTCATGCAAGAAGAGATGAGATCCTTGCTTGAGAACTACACCTATGACTTGGTAAAATTGCCTAAAGAGAAGAAAGCTCTCAAGAATAAGTAGGTTTATAAATTGAAGACTGAAAATAATAGCTTATAACAAAGATACAAGACACGACTAGTTGTGAAAGGATTTAGTTAGAAGAAAGGTATTGACTTTGAAGAAATATTTTCTCCAATTGTGAATATGTCCTCTATCCGAGTTGTTCTTGGTTTAGCTGCCCACTTGAATTTAGAAGTTGAGCAATTTGATGTAAAAACAACATTTATTCATGGTGACTCAGAAGAAGAAATTTACATAGAGCAACTAAAAGGTTTCAAAGTCAAGGGAAAAGAAAATATGGTGTGTAAGCTTAGGAAAAGCTTATATGGACTCAAACAGGCACCTAGATAGTGGTATAAGAAGTTTGATTCCTTTATGATGAGCCAAGGGTATGATAGAACCACATCTGATCATTGTGTGTTTATGAAGAAATTTTTAAATGATGATTTTATTATTTTACTGCTATATGTTGATGATATGCTGATTGTTGGCCATGATGTTGGAAAAATTGGAAAGCTTAAAAGAGAGCTAAGTAAGTTTTTTGCCATGAAAGACTTAGGATCGGTGAAACAAATACTTTGCTTGAAGATTCTTCGTAATAGGAAGAAAAGGAAGATTTGGCTATCTCAGGAGACTTATATTGAAAAGGTTCTTGAAAGATTCAACATGAGTAAAGCCAAAGCAGTTTGTTCCCCACTTGCAGGTCATTTCAAGCTTAGTTCGAAACAATGTCCTACAAGTGAGAAAGAAAAAGAAGAAATGTCCAGAGTGCCTTACTCATATGCAGTAGGCAATTTGATGCATGCTATAGTTTGTAATAAGCCAGATATAGCTCATGCAGTTGGAGTTGTTAGTTGATTTCTCTCTAATCCTGGAAAGGAACATTGGGCAGTAGTGAAATGAATATTAAGATATCTAAGAGGTACTTCCAGGTTATGTTTATGTGTTGGTAATGATGAACCTGTGTTAGAAGGGTACATAGATATAGACATGGCAGGTGATACTGATTCCAGGAAGTCCACTTCGGGATTCTTGATGACATTTGCAGGAGGAGCAGTCTCTTGGTAGTCTAAGTTACAGAAGTGTATTGCTCTATCAACCACAAAAGCAGAATACATAATTATTACTAAAGCCTGCAAGGAAGCTTTATAGATAAAAAAGTTTCTATAGGAATTGGACTTGAAACAGGGAGGATATACTATTTACTGTGACAGTCAGAGTGCTATTCACCTCTCTAAGAATTCAACATATCATTCTAGATCCAAGGATATTGATGTGAGATATCATTGGATTCGTGATGTGCTTGAGATGAAAGAATTACAATTGGAAAAAGTACATACCAATGATAATAGTTCAGATATGTTGACAAAGTCTTTGCCTAAGGAGAAGCTTGAAGCATGTAGGCGAAGAGCGGGCTTGGTACAATCCACCATATGAGTTGGAGGGGGAGAATTGTTGGGTCCAGCCCATATGTGGGCTTGGACAAATTGGGTCATTTGAGCCCAAATCAAAGAAATCAGTAATTAAAAGAGAAAGGGCAAATTTGGGTGATGGCAGCGTGCGTGTGTGAGTGCAGCGTGCGGCGGCGTGCAGAGAAAAGAGGAGAGAGAAATAGAGAAAGAAAGTTAGGCTTTCAAGATTTCTGCTTGACGATCGGTGGCCAAATGTTATCAGTTTCGGCTCAAATTTTATGTAGAGAATTCTTGCAGTAAACTCTACAATCCTAACGGTGTTGATTTACAGTTTACCCTCTTTAAGGTATTTTCCTGTGATATCCACTCTATGAGACCTAGAATTCTTTTTGAGGAGATCCATCCTGATGATATGCTAGAGCCAAGATCTATATTCTTAATGTTATACTGATCCTCTAGTTATTCTAGAGAAGACATACTATAAACCTGTTATCATTATTATTGATAGTGGAAGTTTGAGGTGGACTACGGTCCCGTGGTTTTTCTCATATTGGATTTTTCACGTTAAAAAAATTAGTCTCATTATGTGATTGATTATTTGCTCTATTGTTTGTGTTGTGCTGGTTGATATTTACATTTGGATATCAAGTTGGTATTTTGTGAGGAACCCATTTTGATACATAAAGAGGGAAAAAAATATTTCGCTTCAACGGGTTTTTCCCAACATATATAGTGTTTTATGTAACGTATATTATGTTTTTAACAACTTACCAAAAACCATTATAAATAGTTAAGAAAATAATATAAACCAACCTAATGAGTCTTAATCTCAACAAAAAAAAAAAAAAGGTTTACACTCCAAAAACACACGTGTCCAGTCGAGTATTATGCGCAAAAGGCCAGAGCTTTTAAGAAGATATTAGGCCATTTCACTGCTCTTACCCTTTCCGGTCTTCTTCTTTGTGGTTGTTTTCTTGCTTCTTTCTTTTTTAATAATTTTTTTCCATAAGTATTACATTAAATTGCATATTAAACTGCGTATAAGATGTTCTGGACTCAACTGTGCACTAACCACAGGATGTATAAACATACACAAAAGAGTGCTTCTTGTACTATTAACCCACCATAAGAGAAATTTGAAATTTTGAGTTGAAGGAAGTTTAGAAATTGGGTTTCCAGTTTACTGATTATGTGAATTCTGAAAATTTATTTCTTAGAATGACACTTGAACTTTGTTGACAGGTCTTCTCGTTTAAGCTACAGGGAGCTTATAACATGATGGTTAAGCTTTCAAGAGAACAGTTGGATAGAGGTGTTATATGCTCTTCTGCCAGAAATCATGCACAAGGGGTTGCATTATCTGCTCAGAAATTAGGCTGTGAATCGTGATGCTGTGATTTTAATTCCAATTACACTCCGGAAATTAAGGTATCTGAATCACTCAGAGCCATCATTTTTCCTATGATGGGGATTCACAAAGGTGAAAATTAACATGTGTGTTTTTGTTTTTTGCTTTCAGTTGTTGTCGACCTCTTATTTTTCATTTTTTTTATTTATAGTGGCGCTCAGTTGAGAGGTTGGGTGCAACACTTGTCCTCAAGAGAGATTCATATGATGAAGCACAGTCATACACTAAGCAGCGTTCCAAGCAGGAATGCCGCACATTCATACACCTGTTTGATCATTCTGATGTTATTACAGGTCAAGGAACTATTGGAATGGAAATTGTTCACCAACCGAAGGCTCCACTTCATGCAATATTTGTACCAGTTGGAGGTGAGGGGCTTATAGCAGTAATTGCTTCTTATGTAAAAAGAGTTCATATATTGTCTGGATACATGTCCGTATTACCCTTTGCTACTTCAATATCCTTTTATTATTGGAACATTCAGTCATATATTCTATCAACCAAAGATCATAGATACGTTACTCGTTGGGAAAAAACCTGTTAAAACGGAATATTCTTTTCCCTCTTTATGTATGTTCCTCCTCAAAATATCAACTTGATATCCAAATGAAAATATCAATTAACACAATATAAATAATAGAGTAATTAATTAATCATACTGAGACCAAATCTTTTAATGTGAAAAACCCAATATGGGAAAAACCATGGACCGTAGTCCACCTCAAACTTTCACTATTAATAATAATAATAACAGGTTTACAGCAAATCTTCTCTAGAATAACTAGAGGATCATAATAACATCAAGAACATAGATCTTGCCTCTAGCATATCATCATATAGGATGAATCTCCTCAAAAGAAAATTTTAGATCTCACAAAGTAAGTATAGCAGAAAAATACCTTAGAGAGGATAAACTATATATCAACACCGTTAGGATTGTAGAGTTTGCTGCAAAAATTCTCCACATAAAATTTGGGCCAAAACTGATAAAGTTTGGCCACCGATCATCAAGTATAAAACTCAAAAACCTAATCTTTCTCTCTCCTCTCACTTTGCGATCGCTCACGCTCGCATGCACACACGCACGCTGCTCTCTCTGATTTTGCTCTATCTCACATCTTTATCTTTTAATTGCTTATTTGGGCTAAATAAGCCTAATTGTCCAAGCCCATATGGGTTATACCCAACAATTCTTCCTCTCCAACTCATATGGTAGGCTGTACTAAGCCCGCTCTTCGTCTACATGCTTCAAGCTTCTCTTTAGGCAAAGACTTTGTCAACATATCTGAACCATTATCATTGCTATATACTTTTTTCAATTGTAATTCTTTCATCTCAAGCACATCACGAATCCAGTGATATCTCACATCAATATGCTTGGATCTAGAATAGTATGTTGAATTCTTGGAGAGGTGAATGATGCTCTAACTATCATAGTAAACAGTATATCCTTCCTGTTTTAAGCCCAATTCTTGTAGAAACTTTTTCATCCATAAAGCTTCCTTGCAAGATTCAGTAATTGCTATGTATTCTGCTTCTATGGTTGATAGAGCAACACAATTTTGTAACTTTGATTGCCAAGAGATTGCTCCCCCTGTAAATGTCATCAAGAACCCCGAAGTAGACTTCTTGGAATTAGTATCCCCTGCCATGTCTGCATCTGTGTACCCTTCTAACACATGTTCATTATTACCAAAACATAAACATAACCTGAAAGTACCTCTTAGATATCTTAATATCCATTTCACTACTGCCCAATATTCTTTTCCAGGATTAGAGAGAAATTGACTGACAACTCCAACTACATAAGCTATATATAGCCTAGTACAAACCATATCATATATCAAACTACCTACTGCAGATGAATAAGGCACTTTGGATATTTTTTCTTTTTCTTTCTCACTTGTAGGACATTATTTCGAACTAAGCTTGAAATGACTTGGAAGTGGAGAACAAACTGCTTTGACTTTACTCATGTTGAATCTTTCAAGAACCTTTTCAATGTAAGTCTCCTGAGATAGCCAAATCTTCATTTTCTTCCTATCACGAAGAATCTTCATACCAAATATTTGTTTCACCGATCCCAAGTCTTTCGTGGTAAAAGATTTACTTAGCTCTTTTTTAAGCTTTCCAATTTTTCCAACATCATGACCAACAATCATCATATCATCAATATATAGCGGTAAAATAATAAATCATCATCTGAAAATTTCTTCATAAACACATAATGATCAGATGTGGTTCTATCATACCCTTGGCTCATCATAAAGGAATCAAACTTCTTATACCACTATCTAGGTGCTTGTTTAAGTCCATATAAGTTTTTCCTAAGCTTACACACCAGATTTTCTTTTCTCTTGACTTTGAAACCTTCTGGTTGCTCCATATAAATTTCTTCTTCTGAGTCACCATGAATAAATGTTGTTTTTACATCAAGTTGCTCAACTTCTAAATTCAAGTGGGCAGCTAAACCAAGAACAACTCGGATAGAGGACATATTCACAATTGGAGAAAATATTTCTTCAAAGTCAATACCTTTCTTCTAACTGAATCCTTTCACAACTAGTCGTGTCTTGTATCTTTGTTATAAGCTATTATTTTCAGTCTTCAATTTATAAACCCACTTATTCTTGAGAGCTTTCTTCTCTTTAGGCAATTTTACCAAGTCATAGGTGTAGTTCTCAAGCAAGGATCTCATCTCTTCTTGCATGACTTTAACCCACTCATTCTTATTCTCATGTAGAATAGCTTCTTGGTAAGTTTCTAGTTCTCCCCCATCAGTAAGCATAACATAATCATGTGGAGGATATCTGGTAGATGGTTGTCGCTCTCTAGTGGATCTTCTCAATAGAATCTCAACTAATGGTGGAGGTGCTTATTCAGTTGGTTCAGCATCATCAACTGTAGGAGTATCATCACTTATATTCTCACTATGATCTTCTTGTTCATCTCCCTCATGATCATCATGAACTACAAGTGAAGGAACTGGACCCAAACTCCAAGGAATATAAACAGAGGTTTCTGGCTTCTCAATATTATTATCATCATCAAACAATTGGTCTTCCAGAAATACAACATCTCTGCTTTTAATAATCTTTTTGTTCATTGGATCCCATAATCAGTACCCAAACTCTTCATGATCATATCCCAAGAAGATACATGCTTTTGCCTTATTATCAAGCTTGGACCATTCATCTTTGGAAATATGAACAAATGCTTTACACCCAAAGATTCTTAAGTGATTATAAGATATATCTTTTCCTCTTTATAATCTCTCTGGAATATCACCTTTTAGAGGAACTGATGGAGAAAGATTTATTAGATCAACTGTAGTTCTCATAGCCTCCCCCCAAAATGACTTTGGTAACTTGGCATGGGAAAGCATACACCTAATCTTTTCTTCAATGGTTCTGTTCATCCTTTTTGTCATACCATTCTGTTGAGGAGTTTTAGAAACTGTTTTCTCAAGCCTGATATCATGGAACCTACAATAATTCTCAAAAGGACCCCTGTACTCGCCATCGTTATCTAATCGAATACACTTTAGCTTTCTGCTAGTTTCTATTTCAACACTAACATAAAACTCTTTGAAAACATCGAGTACCTGGTCTTTAGATTTCAAAGCAAAAGCCACATTTTTCTAGAATGGTCATCAATAAAAATAACAAAATAAAGAGCACATCCAAGAGTTCTAGTTTGCATAGTACAAACATCAGTATGAACTAAATCAATAACATCTGATCTTCTAGATGATGAATATGTATAAAATGCAACTCTATGTGTTTTTCCAGCTAAGCAATGATCATAAGATTTAAGAGATGTACCTTGCAACTCTGGTAAGAACTGCTTTCTAGCAAGAGTTTGAAGTCCCTTCTCGTTGATATGTCTAAGCCTCTTATGCCAAAGATCTATACTTTTACCTTTTTGAATTGCATTAATCTTTCCTTTGTGTAGCTTAGCTTCCATAACATAGAAAAAGTTAAGTTTCTTTCCTCTTGCCACAATCAGAGAACCTTTAGTGAGTTTCCATTTGCTTTCATTAAAATAGTGTGCAAAGCCCTCATCATCAAGTCTACCTATAGATATCAAGTTAAGACGAATATTTGGAATATGTCTTACATCTTTAAGTATCAATTTGCTCCCAATATTGGTCTCCAAACAAATATCTCCAATACTCATAATCTTAGATGTACCACTATTTCCCATTATGATATTACCAAAATCACCAACAGTGTAAGATCTAAAAAAATTACCATAAGAAGTGATATAAAATAAAGCACCAGAGTCAATTACCCAGTTATTGTCTTGAGCTACAAGACTGACACAACCATCATCACAAACAATAGTGATATTACTTTCAACAGCAATTGTATTGGTCTTTTTCTCATTTTTCTTCATTTGATTCTATTCTTGCTTCCAAAACCTACACTCTTTCTTCATGTGACCTAGCTTGTTATAGTGAAAACATTTGATATCTTTTCTAGACTTAGATCTTCCTCTATATCAATGTGGGTTTCTATTATGAATTCTTCCACGTCTTTCTTGTTTTTCAGTAATAAATGTACTAGAAGAAAATTCACCATGTTCTTTCCTTCTTGCATCTTCATTTAGCAAATTATCTTTAACCATATCTATAGTTAGAGTTCCCTCTAGCGTGGAGTTGCAAATAGTCACTACATACGTTTCCCAACTTTCTAGTAAAGAGTTGAGAAGTAATAATCCTTGCATCTCATCATCTATATTCATTTTCATAGCAACCAACTTGTTTGTAAGACTCTGAAATAGGCTTATATGCTCAACAATAGTACCACCATATTTATACTTCAAATTTACAAGTCTTCTGAGGAGAAAAATTCTATTTCCTATTGTCTTTTTCGTAAAGAGATTTTCTAACCTTTGCCAAACAACATCAGCTCTGGTTTCATCTAAAATATGCTCATGCAAGTTTATATCCATCCATCTTCTAATATAGGCAATGACTTTTCTATGTTGAACTTCTCATTCTTCATCGTCCATAGTAGAAGGTTTATCTTTAACCTTTATAGGCTTATACAAATCTTTGTAATATAGCAAATCTTCCATTAGACGCCTCCAAGTGGAATAATATGATGAGTTCAATTTAATCATACCATCTAACTACTTCATTTCAATCACATAAGAAAAACTAACACCAAACAACCTGTTGCTCTGAAACCACTTGTTGGGAAAAAACTTGTTAAAGCGGAATATTCTTTTCCCTCTTTGTGTATCAAAATGGGTTCCTCATCAAAATATCAACTTGATATCCAAATGGAAATATCAACCAGCACAGTATAAACAATAGAGCAATTAATCAATCACATAGTGAGACTAAATCTTTTAACGTGGAAAACCTAATGTGAGAAAAACCACGGGACCGTAGTTCACCTCAAACTTTCACTATCAATAATAATGATAACACGATCAACATCGTTAGAGAGGGTAAATTGTAGATCAACATCGTTAAGATTGTAGAGTTTGCTACAAGGATTCTCCATATAAAATTTGGGCCAAAACTGATAAAGTTTAGCCACCGATCATCAAACAGAAAACTGAAATTTAATCTTTCTCTCTTCTCATCTCTCCTCTTTTCTCTCTTAGCGTGGTCGCTCGCTGCACGCTCACCTGCACACACGTGCTCTTTCTGATTTATCTATCTCACATTTTTCTTTTTTTTTTCTTTTAATTATTGATTTGGGCTTAATAGGTTCAATTGTCCGAGCTGGCTGGGCTAGACCCAACACTACTTAACTGGTTATCAAGAAGTATTAACAAAGAGTATTTTATTCTTAAATGCTTAGTTATTTATGGTTATATAGACTATTTAACAGGATATAACCCTCCTAGCGGAGTTATAGCAACTTAAGGAGAGAAGGCCTTACGACAAAATAGAGACTAGGATTGGTACTGGAACACCACATAATTAATTGCATAAAGAAATTATATCCAAAAGTAGCCTCTTGGGTTACTATAATGTCTGCTGGATATGTATAATCTTGCAAAATAAGACATCTAAAACTCTCAAAATGCCTGTACTAATAGGTAAGCAGCTTGCTTAGTCTATATTATAAGCATACTAGGCCTCTTAGACTCCAAATAGACTAAGAACATATTCTAAAAACTCCTTGGAATAGATAGTAAAAGTAATTACAGAAACCTGTCAAAAGAAAATGAATGGTAGATAGCCTAATCTAATTCTAGTAGAGAGATTGAAAAGGTCAGCCCTCTCCCTTTGTATCTCATTCCGGAGTAGTTGGGAAATCTTTTCCCACCCCTATTCCATTAGGTATGTGCTAAACTTATCATACTTGAATCTAAAAATTACTTTCACCTTGGTGGATTCTTTCTTGATTGAATAGGCTGAATTATCAAGCACACAGGTTGTCCATGTCATACATTAACCATACCAAGAGTTTCTGACCTCTCTTTTGGTCTCTTTGATAGTCAAAGTTCTGATCTAAAGCCAAACAAGACCAAGCAACACCTGGGACTGGCAGGAATGAATATGCCCGTGGTTGGAACACATTGCAACAATATTATATGTTTTATTTATCAAAATTCAAAATTTGATGTGACCCTAAATTGAATTTAATGAAGTTCTGTATGTGTCGGTGCTAATCAGGCATCTCACTTTTTCTGTCTTAAAGAGTAAATCATGCATATTTAATCTAAAGGGAGTAGCACATTGTGATTGAAACTAGTGGTTGGTTGAGCACATGTATATATTTCACTAAGCCAAGTATAGATTAGAATTTTCTTTTTCCAAACTAAAGTAAGGAAAAAAAAAATTTGAAAAGGCCTGCTTGTGGATAGTTTTGATATGTTTCTTCAAGTATGGTTCCTCACTAAGAAGTTCCATCATGATACTATTTTGATATTCTTTCACAGTATTTCTTGATCATTTTGAAATACTTCTATATTTTAAGAGTTTCAATTCTTATTCTAGTGAAATCAAATTGCACTATTAAGCTCATTCAATTTTCCTATTTTGGTCTACTGATATGTATGCTTTGGGCTTCTATTCCATGGTAGATCAAGAAACATCCTAGTTATAAAGACTGAATTTATCTCTATGTGAAAAGCATAGTTTCATATGGTAAAAGATGGTTTCATTTTAACTGTAAATTTAATTCTACCATTTGGCTAAATAGAGTTGTGTCAAAAATGGCCAGGGTAAATGGTTCCTCTATATATACCATGCTGACTTATAATAAATTATTAAAATAATAATACGTATAATTTATGTTAAAAAAATGAGGTTTCTATCAAGTGGTTGAAGGCGAAGAAATAGAGGTAGGAGAGGTCGGAGGCATAGGTGAGGGAGAGCTAGATCATCATGTCGTAAGCACGACGAGTGAGGGTGCAGGAGAGGACGAAGTAGGAGGCGATGGGGATGAAGATGCTTAGAAGGAGGAAGAGAGACAAGGAGACCACTGTATGCCTAGTGTCGGACTGGTCGATGCACATCCACCTAAGGTAGGATTGAAAGCTCCTGAGCTTGTTGTCAGCACGGGAGAGATTGCATGTATACAGCACCCTACTAGGCAACAACGGTTCGATGCTGTTGCTGGTGGTCGCTTCCACAAAGATACCTCCTCTCGCCGTTGACGGAGGTCTTTATTTTTTTAAACTTAAATTATACATGTCATTATATTAATGGTTTATATATCACATAAGCAAGATTTTAATATCTATTAACTTATATTTGACGGGAGGGGTTTATATGCTATGTTTTTTAAAATATAGGGATTGTTTTAGATACGAGTAAAATCATATGGGCTTAAAAGTTTCGTGGCCAAAACTATAAGGGCTAAATGAATCTTACCACTAAATTATATGTCCTTATATTAATAGTTTATTGTAAGTCAGCATGTCACGTAAGCAGATTTTAACATATGTTAACTCAGACTTGACGGAAGGAGCTTATATGTTTTATTTTTAAAATTATAGAGATTATTTTAAATATAAATAAACCATAAGGGCTTAACCATGACTAAAACTACATGAGGAACCTTAACCTTTACTTTTATATTAGGACTCATAAGCTATTGAATAACTAAATTAATATCTTTCTTGGCTGTGCATTTTATAACTTATACAATAATATGATATTTTATGTAATCTTGTGCCAGTTCAGGACAGCAAACTCGCAAAGTTTTAGACTTAAGGTTACTCTTAACTCAGATTGTATGTGGCTTACTTGAAGCTTTCATTGTTCGTACTGTCTGCTTAGGCATACTTACAGGAATACTTCAAGATGAATTTGTGTCTAATAATCTTATAAGACTATCCTCATCGCTTCTTTTAGGATATTATTAAAATATAGTTAATTTTTTATTTGATGGTGATCCTTGGTGTCATATTTGACTTGTTCACTTCTCCAGGTGAAGATAATTGGAGTTGAACCATCCGATACAAATGCAATGGCATTGTCTTTACATCATGGGCAGAGGACCATGCTAGAGGAAGTAGGTGGATTTGCAGATGGTGTGGCTGTTAAAGATGTGGGAGAAGAGACCTTTCGTTTGTGCAGGGAATTAGTTGATGGAGTGGTTCTTGTCTGTCATGATGCTATTTGTGCATCTATCAAGGTGATGTATTTTTAACAATTGTATACTATCAAATTATGAGACCTTGATTGATCTTGTTAAGTTAAATTATATTTTTGGCCGTCAAGCCTCTTATGGTCTGTACAGGAGGGTCAACATAAGACAATTTCTTAATCCTCGATGCTTGTGTTATTATTCTTCATGTTATTTCAACTTCCTATCACTTTGAACATTAGTTTCTTGCCACTTGTTGAATTTTGGCTCTCTTTCCAGCAGTGCAGACTTTCAAAATAATTAATTGATGCTGGATTACTAAAAGTTTACATTCCGATACAGAATATGTTTGAGGAGAAAAGGAGCATTATAGAACCAGCGAGTGCTTTCTCTCTAGCTGGTGCAGAAGCATACTGCAAATTCTGTGGTTTGAAGGATGCAAATGTTGTTGGAGCAAACATGAACTTTGATAGGCTAAGGTTGGTAACAGAAGTTGCTGATGTTGGTCGGAAACGAGAGACTGTATTTGCAGCCATTCTACCAGAGAGCATGGGATTTTTAAGACATTTTGTAAACTGGTATTCTGCAGAATTACCTCAATCTACTTTATTTTTAATGATCAATGCTTTTCTTATAAACACAGAAAACCTTTGCAGGTAGGTTCTATGAATATTTACAGAGTTCAAATACAGATATAATTCACGTAGAGAAGATGCTTTTGTTCTTTACAGGCAAGAAAAATCTTGATGTCAATTTTAGACTTAGAAAAATAATATCAACAGGATTTTCATATGGAAAGTAAAAAGCACATCACAATTCATCTTTTATTATTTTAGCTCACTCTTCCTTTCCTTGGATATCTTGTTTACATATGGTCTTGCACCTTGTGTGGTGTTAAGATGTTTTGCTTCTTTTGTTAAAGGCAATTGGAAGTTGATATTTGCAGTGTCGGACTTCATACTGACTTTCGTATCATCAATCTTACTAACGATGACTTGACAAAGGATCATCTCAGATACTTCATAAGTTACTTGGGTATTAATACGCTTGGGATTACCCTATTGGCTTAAGCTGATGCTACACTTTTGCAAGAGAACAAATAGATGATGTGAAGTTTTCTTTTCTTTTCTTCTGAGGCAAAAGACAGTAAGAATATCAAACTTACTACGTAGAGGACAAGAATTATGTAATACAGAAAAGAGAAGGGGGGAGGCGTAAAGGGTGCAAAGAGATAGCAAAGCTGGAGAAGTATTGCATGAATGGAATAGGTTTCACAACAGATGAAGTTTTATAAGATTGTGGATGTGTCTAAAATATTTATTTTCCATGAATCATCCTTCAGAGATTGGTTCTGTCCTTTACTATGATACTGGGAAATACTTTTTCTCTTCTTCTCCTGAGTTCCAAAAGATCCAAAAAAAAAAACTGAGATGACACAGCCTCTCATTTTCTCTATCTATTTTTTGGTTCTCCAATCACTCGAGACAATTAGGATCACATAAAGGTAGCATGTCATATTTAACTTTAACTGGCTGGTTGCCTTTTTCCATCCCTGCTTGCCAAAATGGCAATTGAAGCAAACTAGCCATATCAACAAGTCACTTCCTCTATCAGAATGTATATTTTCTGGGTCTGGATATGGGTTTACCGTATATGATATTTGTTGGTTTGAATTCTTTTTGAGACTTGTCAATTAGATTAGTGTTTCAACTTATGTCCTAATGTCTGTTCAATTGCATGTGTGTTTTCAATATATATATATATATATATATGCAAATGTATACATTTATTGTACTATGTAATAGGGTGACACGTTCCACATGGCACAAGGAACACCCATTTGTAATAAGTAATTCGGAGGAAAGGCATGATTTATGATTCACCTCATTTGTGGTAGAAAGCAGCAGTTTCAATTCTGTAGTTGGTTCGGCCTTAGCCCGGTTCAGCTCGACTCAGACGCAAGTTTGGTTAGATTAGTAAATCGAAAGAAGACAACAAGGAGAGAGAGAGAGATACGATGATCATGATGATGGCTGTTACCCATCATCGCACTCTTACACCATTATCACTGCCATGCTGATGTACATCTCCGTTGAAGGATGGAACAGCACCTCCCCCACACCACTGCTTTCTGCCTTTGCAACTGCTCCACTGTTATTGGCTCAGCTGTGCCGCTGCTAGACCTCAGCAACCAGAAGGCCCCACCTTCATCATGATATCAGGCAAGTACGGTCAATGGGTGCAGCTGGACATTCAATTATGGCTGGAGGACGAGAGCCTTGGACAGATACGGAGGCAGTGGTGGCAAGCATCAACCAAAGGGCCTGTGGTTCGTGTCAGGGAGCTCCATAAGAGATATAATGCTGGTGGTTGGATTGTCAGCAGAACACCAACAGGGGTACTGAAGGGATGTACAGCTGTTGTAAAGGACTTGCAGCCGAGCAAGTCTGGACCTCGACTATGCCTGAACAAGGTCTGCAGGGCCATGGGTCAGATCAAGTCCATCATCAGCTTAGTAGGAAGATTTTTTTCTATAAAACTTTTTAGGCCATTTCTAACTGAAACAGTAGTAATTCATTTGATTTTATTAACCAGATCGTAGAGAAACCATATAGATTGTAGAGCATCAAGTGGAGAGATAAATTACATTATCTTCTTTCAGTCAAATGGCATCTTCTGGATCCAATTTCAGTTGTTCTAATATCGAGTTTAAAATTTCAAATTTATTCTTGGAAAAGTATAAATATTTATGATATTTATCTTCCTTGATAAAAGAGAAATATGATAAATACGAAAGAATCTAATCCACAAATTTCATATATAGATATCTGGAAAAGGATATTTATGATGGTTTTTAGTGCTAAGCGCGACCGCGCATGGTTCAGTCCATAGTAGGCTTGAACAGTTGACAACCTATCTTTTTTCTTAACTTAACCCTAATTCATATTAGGGGGGTATATGGTTACGAAAATAGACATAAATAGGGCAACGAGGGTAGTAGGTGAGATCCTCGTAGTAGCAAAAAGGAGAAGAAAAATATAGAAATCCAAGGAGAAAAAAAGGAAAGAAAACAAGGATAATGCAGAGAGACTGTTCTCAATCATCCAACAGTATTCTCATCTCAGGTTAGATCAAATCTACAGTAGATTCTTACTGTGATTACTTGAAGAGAATTAGGGAGGATTTAGAATTTTATGCACAGTGATGTGATCCTCATATCCAAGTTATTATCTTGTGATTGTTGCTAGGGTTTTGGGCAAGAGATTGAGATTTGCATATTCATTATTCTTATAATGGATTATCTCTAGTTTGTCCTGTGGTTTTTACTCTTCACATTGGAGGGGTTTTTTACGTATATCATGGTGTTCTATTTGATTGTGATTCCATTTAATTCCGCTGCATGTTATGGCCTGCTAGTATTTGTTGGTCATTTTTCCACAAAGGCAAGGCTTGCAAGTTGCATATGACTCATAGTCGAATGAATATAGATATCCATCCTTTAGTAATTTTTGAATCTTTCCCTCATGGATGTGACCTAGCCTACAATGTCACAAGTATGCACTGTTCACCTCATCTCGTTTCCTCTTAGACACACTTACATTCATGATATGTGGAGTAGTGTCTAGCATAAATAAACCATTATGCAATATTCCTCTCATGAATCTCTAAGGCTTTGCTAGAATCTGCAACGAATTGCATATATGATAAGCACTACCGGTATCCAATACCCATATGTTATCATAATAGTTTGACAAATGAAGACTGATCATGAATATACCTGAAGCTTCTCCAAACTTCTGTTTCGCCCTCTCTACAAGGTACTCTTTGCTGTTCCTCTTCCGGTGTCCATCTTTGCCATAATGGAAGCACTAGCCTTTGTCCTTTGCCGGGTCTTTCTTAGTAACCTTTGCTTTACCTGGTCTGTCCTTACCCTTGCCCTTCTTAAGGGACTTCTCTGCTTTCCTTTTCTTTCTAGTCTCACTAGTGTAGAGAATTTGCTTCTCTTTCTCGATAGTGCTCTCTACCTCCCTCAACATATTAAGGAGCTCTAGGAGAGTCACCTCAAGCTTGTTCATATTAAAATTGATTATGAACTATGAAAAGGAATCTGGTAGGGATTGAAACACAATGTCCACATACAAGTTATCATCTAGGACCATTCCTAGACCTGCGAGTTTCTCCATCCACTCAATAATCTTTAGGACATGGTTTTGAACTGGTGTCCCCTCAGTCATCCTAACGCGGAAGAGGCTCTTGGATATCTCATATTTCTGAGTCCTTGCCTGTTCCTCAAACAGTTTACGAACATGTAGTAATATGGATCTGGCATCCATCTTTTCATGTTGTCTCTGTAACTGAGGAGTCATAGAGCCCAACATGTAAACACTAAGCAAGAGTGGAGTCATTAATATACATCACGTAGCGAACGATCTCATCCTCGCTTGCCCCTTCCTTAGGCGTAGGCATTACTACATCAAGGACGTATGCAATTTTCTCCGCAGTGAGAATAATTCTCAAGTTACGGAGCTAATCCATATAATTTGGACCAGTGAGGCGGTTGACATCAAGTATGCTATGTAAGGGATTTGAAATCGATATTTTCTGAAACTAAAGATGTAGTATAAATAAATAACATGTAGATTTTACAAACAATAAACAATCAAGATATGGACTTCTATCTTAATATGCTCCCACTATTTTACTAGCGAGTCACACGACACACTCAGCACATGAAACAGAAGTCTTCGGCAGACTTCTAGTGGGGATCAAGATCCAATCAGCATCTTAGTGTAACCTCGAAGGACTCGACCGATCACACTAAGCCCGAAAGGTAGGCAACTCTTGCTGATCACAACTCCTTGTGATTCCCATCCCGATCGGCCTCCGAATCACCATGGTCTTGAGGGACTTGGCCAACCATGATGTTCGGTTAAGTCAACACCATATAGTAGGTGTATAAGCAATCACACCAGATGATCATGGACTACAACCTAATGTGATCAGGCCCCAGCCAATGGGCCTAATCACTTACATCAAGATCTATGTGTGCAGCGGTGTATCTCCATGCCCTGTGATCGTCCATCTCGTCCTCATCGGTTCCATTGACATCTCGTTGCATCTTCATGCATCGCGATCATCCGTCTCGTATGTCCCGCTATTGCATCCACGCTCCCGTTGCGCCTCCTCGTGTGATTACAACTTAATCATAGGCACGCAGGCCTGATAATAAACGAGAAATATAATGAAGGTTCATAGGCCCCAATAATAATAATCACAAGTACACACATCACATGGTCCATGATCATCCGTCCACACATCATACATCATATGTATAAATCATCATAATGTAGGACTACTAAATAATATAAAAAAATCAATTAAATAGTTTAATTAATTAATATTTTCTGAAATCAGGGACATACAGAGAATTTTCTAAATTCTAAGGGGTATTTTCATAATTTAGATAAAAAGACAGAACTAGAATTTCTTAAATTCCAAGGGATAAAACTATATTTTGCCTAGAAAACCCTAAGCCCCTTTCTTCCTCTCCCCTACTACTACCGGCACTAGCACCACCTTACCGGCGACGGGTTGTATGGTGGGGGCGGGGCACTGCCCCTGCTTGCGGGCGACTCGCCCACGGGCGGTGCCTCCCCTGTGGTTGGGCATCACCACGGGCGAGCCCCCTTGCAAACGGTTCTGCCCGTGGGGGCTGCTTCAACAGCCGTCGCCCATGTGGGCGGTTGTGTTAGGATCCCTTTATTTTCAAAGCTTTTGAATAATGTTTATTGAGTATTTTTAAGTCAGATAGAGTCGGATAGAGTTTATTTAATATTTATTTATTATTAGAGTCCAAGTCCTAGTGGACTCTGGGTGGAACTCTATAAATAGTGATGTAATCGTTTCTCTTGGGGAATCAATCAATAAAATATTATTCAGTGTTATGACAAAACCCTAGGAGGCCGATCCCTTCGAAGCGATCAAGGAGACCGATCCCCTCGAACCGATCATTATCATTCCCTTTTCTCCCATTTCTTCCATGATAAGACCTTAGGGTCTTACCATTTAGTATCAGAGCATCCCTATTTCTTCCATTTCTTTTACGATAAGACCTTAGGGTCTTACCATTTGGTATTAGAGCATTTTATGATAAGACTTTTGGGTCTTATCATTTGGTATCAGAGCGGCGATCCTTAGCATTTTCGCTATAGTGTTGTCGTAGATATAAAAAAAAGTTAAAAAAAGAAATTTGTGTGAGGAAGGGTGAAGCCGACACCAACGAACACCGATCCTTCTCAACCAAGAAGGAACGTATGCATCTTGGTCAGCGACCATCGTTGCCACTTCTCCACCGCCGTCACTACTGTCCAACCAGCAGCCGCCACCACCACTGCTACCCCCTTAGTTATCTTCATCTTCGGGGGAAAAAAAAAAAAAGAAGAAGAAGCCACAGCCACCCCTGCTTCCGGCCAGCCCACCCGCCGCCGTTGCTTCCCGACCGAGGGACCACCACTGCCGCCGCTGTTGCCCAGCCAGCAGCCACCGCCGCCGCCGCTGCCCCCACCCGGCCAGCTACCTCGCCTCCTCGCTTCCTCATCTGGCTCGAGCGAGAAGGACTGCCGGCGCCGTTTCCCATCCAGCGGATCACCCCATCGCCGCTTATACCATCGGCGACGCTGCCCTAGTCCGCCATCGTGCTGCCCAACCCCCCTTGGGTCGCAGCCACAGTCGCCGGTTGCAGCATCCCCTCCTTACAGCGGTTGCAGAAATAGAGCTTCCTCTGTTGCCGCAACCCCTCGTCAATCCCAGCCAGCGGACCACCCCATCGCCACTTCTACCGTCTTTTAGGATCGGAGTGGCACTAAGAGGGGGGGGTCGGGGGGTGAATTAGGGCAACAGATTAAAACGTCGGTTTTGGAAAATCTTTCGTACGAAAAAAATCAAACTCGAAAGTGCTTAACTTGAAATCATATTCGTAAAGGTGTGCAGCAAAGGTAATGAGGAAATAAAGCACGTAAGAAGGTTTGCAGTAATGTAAATAGTAATAATGAAATGCAAACCAGAGATCACGCCGATTTTAAAGTGGTTCGGTCAAATGACCTACATCCACTTGCGAGGCCCTCTTCGATGAGGCTCCCACCTTCCACTAGCAAATCTCTTGAAGGGAAGGGCAAATACCCCTCTTACAACTTTTTACAAGCGGTTCACACTCTTACAAATTTTTAGCAAGAAAGAAGGAGGTGAACACTCTAGCAAATTGAAAACAAGACTTGCTAAGACTTTTCTAAGACATTTCTCTCAATCAATTGCTTCTCAAAAGTTGTATTCTCTGCTGAGAATTGAGGGGTATTTATACGCCCCAAGAGGATTCAAATTTGGGCTCCAAATTTTGAATTCTCTTGGGTTCCCGAGGATGGCGGTGCCACCGCCCAGTCCGGCGGTGCCACCGCCGGATCTCTTGGGTGCTGGATGGTGCCACCGCTTGGTTCTCGGGTTCTAGGCGGTGCCACCGCCTACACTATTTCAGCTCACTGGTTGGACTCCAAACTTGGCCCAAACCAGTCCGATCTCGGGCCCAATTGGCCCCTACTTGGGTTATAGGATTAACACCTAATCCTAACCCTAATTAATGATACGAATTTAAAGACATTTCCTAAGCTATTACAAAGTCCACAAGTCAAGACTTCTTCTAGCGAGCTTCCGGCAAACTTCCGGCGGTCTTCCGATAAACTCTCGGAAACCATTCTGCGGACTCCCGGCAAGCTCCTAGACTTCACGATTTGATCTTGGCGAGTTCCAACGAGCTTCTTCGGTAAGCTCCGATCTTTCTCGGTGAGCTCCGCGAACTTCCAACGAACCTTCCGGCGAGCTTCCGAAAAACCCTTCTGTAAACTCCCTACTCATTCTCAGCTAGTTCCGGCAGCATTCCTGACGAACCTTCGGACTTTCGTCGAACTCTCGAACTCGCAACAAATCCTTTGCGCTTGACTCTGGCACTTTATTTCGCTTTATGTCTTCATCGTTATCGTAGTTAATCCTGCACACACAAACAAAAACTCTACTCCAATCTAGATAATTATTACAACACGAATTGACATTTTGTTGCCCGACACGTTATTGGTTGGCGCTTCGTCCGATTCTTCAGCGCATTGTCCTCTCTTGTATCTTGTTGCCTAATCGACGGTTGACCTCCGCAACCCCGATATCCTTGGCACAATTCTGCTCTCCTTAGCCCGATGCCCGACGTCCGAAGCGTTCTGCCGTCCAATATCCTGACGTGTTCTCCTCCGGCGCAACGTCAATTCCTCCTGCTTTAATTGTCTCATCTTGATCGAATCATCCTGCATCACTCAAAACACAGATTAAATCATAAACACATATCAAGTGGTTTCATCATCAAAATACGAGATTCAACAATTTCTCCCTTTTTGATGATGATAACCACTTGATGACGGAGTTATCCTTAACTCCCGGAATTTAAACAAACTCCCCCTATCAATATGGCTTATTGATAGAAACTCTTGGATTCAAGATTCCAAGCAACATGTCATCATAAACTTATGCATAACATGTCATGTCATCATACTTCTCCCCCTTTGTCATCAACAAAAAGGAGAATTTCCTACTCTTATGTGTTTAGAGATAAAAAGTTCCATACATTGCATGAAAAAAATAGTATCAAATTTTATCATCATACAATCTAGCAATTAAAGATGTGTAAGTTTAGCATGTTTACTTTTCTTGAGATAACAACTAATTGCTTCTCTTTAGACTACAAGCTAGCATTTTTCATGATATGCAAGTTGCAAGCTAGCAAATTTTTGCTTCTTTTGCAATGTTTGAGCTAGCAATTTTGCTTCCATAATAAGTTAGCATGTTTTGTATTTTGAGATAGGCAAGATAGCGTATTTGCCTTTTTTTAGATAGCAACTCTTTTGAGATAGTGATCTTAGCAAATTTTACATCATGCAAGGTAGCAAATTTTTGTGATGTTCAAGATAGTAAGTTCTTTCTTCTCTTTTGAGAAGTGCTATTTTCGCTTCGTTTACAAAGTGTAAGCTAGCAAAGTGTTTGAAAAAGTGAGCAAGTTTTGCAATATACAAGCTAGTAAAAATTTCGAAAGCAAATACAAGATAGCTTTCTTGTTGAAGTGTGTAAGCTATCGATTCTTGCTTTCTATTGTAATGTGCGGGTTGCAAGTCTTGCTTCTTGAGATAAGCAAGATAGTGATGTTCAAGAAGACAACTTTTGCTTCTTGAAGTAAGTAAGTTAGCAATCTTTGTTACTTAAGATAGGCAAGCTAGCAATCAAGTTTTTGCATCTTCTTGACTTGTGCAAGCTAGCTATCTCCCCCTTTGTTATTGTCAAAAAGAAGGGAAGACCCTTTACATCAATTATGACAAAGGTAAGTATCAATCTTATTTGTGCATCATCATATTTTCAAATTAGAATATGCACATTTTCAAAAACCTTATATTCATTCATGCACGATATTGAATAAATCGATCAACATTATGAGGATATCATACATGATACTAAAATTTTTAACTATTTGTCAACATTTTGATCACGATACCAAACATTCATCATTTAGAGTATTTATGATACAAAACATTCAATCAATATTTATAATACATCATTTTTGCAATAACTCATAGTATTTTAAATCATGATTTACATCATATGTAATACATCACATCATAATTAGAAAGCACAAGTATTGCATACATCATTGCAAATCATAAATGTTTCATATCATGATGGTATCAATTTGTCAAATTATATCCTACCATGATCAAAACTTCTCCCCATTTGTATTTCATGCATAATTTCACTTCATCACATTAGGAGTATCAAGAGGAATTAATTGGGTGATGAGATAAATATTTCACGAATACATGGAATTGTATAAAAAAATCATATCATAAGTGTTTCATGCATTCATATCATCACATGAAGGAATATAAACAAAAATTAGTGATGAGATAATACTTCATGAATACAATAAAATTCATATAGCATATCATGGTTTATTAGAATTAATCTTCCTTTTGGTGAATAGCAAAAAGAATAGTAGGAAAACAAGATCTCAATTCATGCACATCAAATATTCAATCATCAAAATCATGATTCATCTAGAAAATTCTCCTCTTTAAATATTCAAAGAGAGAATCATGATGAACATTCTTGGTTTACATAAAGTTTCGAAACATAATTATCAAGATCATGAATACTAAAAGACTATGAAACATTTCGATAAATCTCCTTTTAAATAGAAAACAATCTTGATTCATAAAGGATTTCATGTTATAAATTTCAAGAGATCAAGATCGTGATTTCGATAAAAAATTATTCAAATTTAAATCATCAAAATCATTATCAAAATCCAAGAGATTCACAAAGATGATACAAATGGATTCATCAAAATCAATAAGATTGAGCAAAATAATTTTCAAGAATGTTTCCCTCTTTTAGATTATTTCAAAACATATGATTTTATTTCATTTATGCCAAATAAAAACATGTATCATGTTTAAAACCGAAAGAGTAAGATTTATTATAACAAAGATCAATAAGGTACTTTCATTATAGTAACAATCAATAATCCATAAATCTTAAGATTCATCATGCATAATTTCGAGAATTATTAAGCATGATCAATATGCATGACACTAAAACATGGTTTCAAAATGTTTAATATTTTTATTACACAATTTCATCATTATGCATCATTATATATAACTTTACAATGTCATGCAAAAAAATCATCAAATCATAGTATTAAAAATATTAATATTTTCATTACAACTTTATGCATCATTAAGTATATAATTGTCAAGCATGACACTTCACTATTTTATATAAGCATGCCTATTTCATTTATGTCAAATCAAAACATACATCATTTTTAAAGCCACTTTTATGTCAAATCAAAAAATGCATCATTAAGCATGATCATTATGCATTACTTCAAATCAAACATGATTTCATTTATTTTCAAAATGTTTATCATGAAAGGGCATATAAGCCAAAGAAACTATTAAACATAAAGCATATTCATCAATGATGGTTTCATTAAGTATAAAGTATTTTCAACCAAAATCATTTGTTATTTGTTGTAGTCATACATTTATCTTTTTAGGTGAATCTATTTTTTTTTATGCTTAAATTTTTAATTTTTCAAAGATGCTAAAAAGAAAAACATGATATAATTTTTGAAAAATAATTTTTTATTTCCTATTCCTACTATCTAAATTAAGCACTCATGAAAAACTTCAAATAATTTCAAAATAATTCAA
Organism: Musa acuminata AAA Group; assembly: GCF_036884655.1. NCBI lineage: Eukaryota > Viridiplantae > Streptophyta > Magnoliopsida > Zingiberales > Musaceae > Musa > Musa acuminata. The sequence continues at coordinate 31,150,896 of NC_088352.1, read as the reverse complement.
GAGAATTGAGTTACTTACCTTGTAGTCGAAGCCCATCAAAGCCCAATTCGCCGTTTCGCCTTTGGAAGTTTTTGATTCATCCTTGGTTGCCTTCCTCTTCTTTGGTCTCTTCCTCCGTTCAAGTTCATTGTTTATTTTAGATTTTTATTTAATAAACTTATTAAGATTTAGTGTTCGAAGTTCAAGATCATCATTGTCCTCATCACTTGAGTTATCGCTCAAGTGGTATTCATTTGTCCGGAGTTCCAAATCCTTCCTGTTCTTTGGAAGGTGATTTTGTTCATCATGTGTATTGTGCACCATTTCATATGTCATCAATGAACTAATTAGTTCTTCAAGTGGAAAAATATTTAAATCTTTTGTTTCTTGTATTGCGGTTATTTTAGGATCCCACCTTTTTAGAAGGGATCTTAAGATCTTGCTTACGAGATCAAAATTCGAAAAAGATTTACCAAGAACTCTTAGATTATTGACGACATCCGTGAAACGGGTGTACATGTCGCCTATAGTCTCGTTTGGTTGCATTTGAAAAAGCTCAAAATCATGCAATAAAATGTTAACTTTCAAGTCTTTGACTCTACTAGTTCCCTCGTGCGTGATTTCAAGTGTTCACCAAATATCAAAAGCCGTTTTGCATGTAGAAATCCGATTGAACTCATTTTTGTCCAAAGCACAAAATAATGCATTCATAGCCTTTGCGTTTAAAGAAAATACTTCTTCTCCAAATTCGACCATTCGTTCATCGGTTTAGAGGGAAGTTGAAAACCGTTTTCAATGATATTCCATAAATCGTAATTCATAGAAATCAAGAAAACTCTCATTCGAGTTTTTCAATAAGTGTAGTCCAATCCGTTAAACAACGGTGGACGAAAAACTGATAAGCCCTCTTGAAAGCCATGAAGAGTCATTTCTCTCGGGTATAAATCTGAAATGAGAAATACCGGGCTCTGATACCAATTGTTAGGATCGGAGCAGCACTAAGAGGGGGGGGGGGGGTGAATTAGTGCAGCGGATTAAAACGTTGGTTTTGGAAAATCTTTCGTACGATAAAAATCAAACTCGGAAGTGCTTAACTTAAAATCGTATTCGTAAAGGTGTGCAGCAAAGGTAATGAGGAAATAAAGCACGTAAGAAGGTTTGTAGTAATGTAAATAGTAATAATGAAATGCAAACCAGAGATCACGCCGATTTTAAAGTGGTTCGGTCAAATGACCTACATCCACTTGCGAGGCCCTCTTCGATAAGGCTCCCACCTTCCACTAGCAAATCTCTTGAAGGGGAAGGGCAAATACCCCTCTTACAACTTTTTACAAGCGGTTCACACTCTTACAAATTTTCAGCAAGAAAAAAGGAGGTGAACACTCTAGCAAATTGAAAACAAGACTTGGTAAGACTTTTCTAAGACCTTTCTCTCAATCAATTGCTTCTCAAAAGTTGTATTCTCTGCTGAGAATTGAGGGGTATTTATATGCCCCAAGAGGATTCAAATTTGGGCTCCAAATTTTGAATTCTCTTGGGTTCCCGAGGCTAGCGGTGCCACCGTTGGACCTCTCAGGTGCTGGGCGGTGCCACCGCTTGGTTCTCGGGTTCTAGGCGGTGCCACCGCCTAATCTGGCAGTGTCACCGCCTACACTATTTCAGCTCACTAGTTGGACTCCAAACTTGGCCCAAACCAGTCCGAACTCGGGCCCAATTGGCCCCTACTTGGGTTATAGGATTAACACCAAATCCTAACCCTCATTAACATGCTAAATACGAATTTAAAGACATTTTCTAAGCTATTATAAAGTCCACAAGTCAAGACTTCTTCTGGCGAGCTTCCGATAAACTCTCGGAAACCATTTTGCGGACTCCTGGCAAGCTCCTAGACTTCACGATTTGATCTTGGCAAGTTCCAACGAGCTTCTTCGGTAAGCTCCGATCTTTCTCGGTGAGCTCCGTGAACTTCCAACGAACCTTCCGGCGAGCTTCCGAAAAACCCTTCGGCAAGCTCCCTACTCATTCTCGGCTAGTTCCGGCAGCATTCCTGACGAACCTTTGGACTTCCGTCGAACTCTCAAACTCGCAACAAATCCTTCGCGCTTGACTCCGGCACTTTGTTTCGCTTTATGTCTTCATCGTTATCGTAGTTAATCCTGCACACACAAACAAAAACTGTACTATGATCTAGACAATTATTACAATATGAATTGACATTCTATTGCCCGACATGTCATTGGTTGGGGCTTCATCCGATTCTTCAGCGCATCGTCCTCTCTTGCAGCTTGTTGCCTAATCGGTGGTTGACCTCCGCAACCCCGATATCCTTGGCACAATTCTGCTCTCCTTAGCCTGATGCCCGACGTCCAAAGCGTTCTGCCGTCCAATATCCTGACGTGTTCTCCTCTAGCGCAACGTCAATTCCTCCTACTTTAATTGTCTCATCTTGATCGAAGCATCCTGCGTCACTCAAAATGCAGATTAAATCATAAACACATATCAAGTGGTTTCATCATCAAAATACGATATTCAACACCGTCGACAACGCTGCCCTAGTCCGCCATCGTGCCACCCCCCCTTGGGTCGCAGCCGCAGCCGCCGGTTGTCGTAGCCCCTCCTTGCAGTGGTTGCAGAAACAGAGCTTCCTCTGTTACCGTGGCCCCTCATCGATCGCAGCCGCGCCTCCACCAACCGCGCCTCCACCAGCCGCGCCACCTCTAGTACTCTTCCCCTCGAGCGCCGTCGTCGCTCAGTCGACCCACCACCGCTGCCAGCCACCCGTGTGACGACCGTCGCTCGCCTCCCAGCCGCCGCTCCCCCTTACTCTACATCTTTTGTAAACGAAACAAAGCAAACACAGGCAACTCACCTTGATGCCCTTGTTTCTAATCGCACCACAGTCGTGGGTCCCCTTGTTGCCGCGAACGTCGGCTACCACCACCGTTGCTGCTACTGCTCAGCCAGTGATGATGCTGCTCACCACCCAACCGTGATCCTCATAGCCTGCCCCTTGCTATGGTGATAGAAACAGGGCAAATCACTGATTGCCCTTGTTCCCACAGTGCCACCGTCGATTCCTATTCTCCACTGTAACCTCAACCCCGGCCACTTCAACCTCTCCCTTGCTCTGCCGCAGTTGCCGGATGCCATCATTGCAGCCTCAACCTAACTATTTAGCGATCGCTCCCGTGAGTCACAACAGTTGTAGTCATCGCCTTCTAGCCCCCGACGCTCTCATCTCACGCAGCGACTGAAACACATAACAGCACCTCTTCCTCCTCGGTAGCTTCATAGTTACAGTGCGGATGCCCTTGACTAGACATCAGAAACAAGAACTAGGGATTACCGACTTGCAATCGTATGAAATGGCTGTCGATAACTCAGTGAAAGCACAAATGAAAGCGTTGGAAACCAGAATTGAGAATCAGCTACAAGAAACCCTTCATGATTTCAAAAAGAGCTTGTTGGAGCACTTTAACGGGTTTCAATAAGATGGGAGCTCAAGTTCTACATTGAATAGATTGGGAGGTACAGGAAAAGGGCCATAGGATGGTGACACAAACTACCCACGCATTAGGGTAGAATTTTCATGATAGGAAGATGGGGATCCGACTAGTTGGATCTCTAGGTAGAAATTTTTTTTCGTTTTCACAGAACCCCAGAAGAATCTAAGGCAGAAGTGGCCTCAATCTAGCTTGATGGAGATGCAATCCAATGGTACGATTGGTATGAAACTTTCCACGAAGTTCCTTCGTGGGAGCAGTTCAAAAGAGGGCTTCTTGTTCGCTTTGGCCCATCCGAATATGAGAATGTTGATTGCTAGCTTGCCAAAATTCGTCAGACTTCTATAGTGTTAGAATATCAGAGTAGGTTTGAAAGATTATCAAATCAAGCTAGAGATTGGTCGGACCGATAACTTCTGGGTACATTTATTAAAGGGCTTATTCTAGAGATCCGGTGTGAAGTTAAGGCTCGTCAACCTCGCACTATGATAGTTGTGATCTCATTTGCACATCTACATAAGAACAAAAATAGCAAGGAAAGATCGGTAAGGGATTTGTACTATGATAAAAAGTGGAGTATGAAGCACCGATGTAAACAAGTGCAATTTATGATGATTGAACAAATTGGAGAGGAACCAAAAGCTAAGAATGTGGACTTTAATCATGAAGGTATAAATTCTAATGAAGATGTTGGATCTACCATACATACAATGCATGTATTAATCAACTACTCTAACCCGCAAACTATTTAAGTTGACGGAACTCTGGAACATTAGCTTATTATAGTTTTGATTGATATTGGTAGCACTAACAATTTTATAGACAATAAAACAGTTGGTCGATTGGCCCACCACATTGAAGGTTATGATAAATTCGAAATAAAGATCGTTGATGGAAAAATTTTCACTTGTGATAATAAATGTTCAAAGATAAAAGTGATTATACAGGGCCAAAAGTTTTCTACAATGATTGCTACACTGAAAGACCGACATATTGCTTATACTATCAAAAAGTGGAGACCATACTTACTTGATCAACGGGTTATGATACGTTACAGATAGCCTATGATTGAAATGCTGAAAGAGAAGCTCCCCGGGTTTGATGTTGCTTAGCCTTGAGGACAACGCTGATTTGAAGGGGGCGAAATTATTAGGATCCCTTTATTTTCTAAGCTTTTCAATAATGTTTATTGAGTATGTTTAATTCAGTTAGAGTCAAATAGAGTTTATTTAATATTTATTTATTATTAGAGTCTAAGTCCTAGTGGACTATGGGTGGAACTGTATAAATAGTGATGTAATCATTTATCTTGGAAAATCAATCAATCAATCAATCAATCAATTAATTAGTTAATCAATGAAATGTTATTCCACTCTATGGATAAACCTTAGGAGGCTGATCCCCTCGAAGCGATCACTATCATTCCCTTTTCTCTCATTTCTTCCACGATAAGACCTTAGGGTCTTATCATTTGGTATCAAAGCCTTATCATTTCTTTTATTTCTTTTACAATAAGACTTTAAGGTCTTACCAGGTTGCCCCTGCGGTCGACGTTGCAAGTAGCGGTCGCTCGCCCGCGGGCGAGCGTTGTGCGCATAGGCAGTGCCCGCTGGTGCCACCGCTTGCGCGCCACAGGCGATTCTTCTTGCGGGCGGTCGGCCCCCTACGGTTGTAACTGCGCATAGCAACAGTTGTTGTGTGCAGCCGGCCAGCTTGCCTACGCTGCCTGCCCATGCGAGCGAAGTGGTCGCAGGCAGCGCCCGCGGATGGGGCACTTGCAGGCTGCCAACCCCTTCCTCACCGGCCACAGGCCTGCTGCAAGTAGGCTGCCACTGCAGTGGCTGCATGCACGCAAAGGTCAGCAAGCTACCATCTGCGAGGGCAGTAATAGTTGATGCCCTTTCTCGCTTTTGCGTCAACGATTTTAACATCAAAAGAATCTCCAAAACACAACACACGCAGTTTAAAACTAATCTATCACACGAACAACCTAGCTCTGATACCACTGTTGGGAAATCTTTGGGGGCAACATCACATGCGCAGCGGAAAAACAAAAAACAAAAGCACCTATTCTCAAAGAGATGTTCGTTGTCGTGCGAAGATTGGTGTGCAAAATCTACGAAATAGAAAACCACGTATAGTAAAGATTATGTTGCATAGGGAGATCATATATCCCTAAATCCTTGCAGATCTCTAGGAGAGAGTGAAGGAGATCAAGTGCCCTCCTCTCTAGCGGTGATCCACACAGTAGGGCTGCGACGACGTTCCTCAAAACTCTAGGCCTGCTTTGAGGTGGAGAGTGGGAGAATAGGAGAGGCAAGCAAAAGCTCTGGCCTATGAACCACTAGATGCCTCCTATTTATAGAGGTCCCCTGTCAACTTAACCCTACTAGATCCTCCCATATTGGGTATTGGATCTTCATCCAACTACCCAAGTCTATTAAATTAGTGGATCTCTATCCAATAATCTCTCATGAGCTTTTATTGGATCTCATCCATGGGATCCAATAATTCAGGGGCTTATTGGATATCTAATAAGATAGGGCTCCGGCGGATATCTCATATCCGAACCTCTACTTATCGTAACTCCTACCATATGTGTGTGACCCTCTAAGCTCAATATCGAGCTGGCCGTGAGTCATACCTGTCAGAACTCCTTCTGGCTCAATGAATTATTCTCTCCATAATAATTCACTCGACTTATCGATTGTGGACGTACTAGGCCACTACGCCGTTGTCCCCAGACGATACAAGGGAATCCAATCCATTAGACTCATCTATCCTCAATTACCATATACCTATAGTACTTCATCCATATAATATCTCAGAGACCATATACCGGGCATGGTGCTGTCAAACCCATACAGTTTCTTCTCGGGTCTCAAGTCTAAGAACTAGATACACCTCTAGAACTACGGAATCGCTATCTGACAATAAGGTATCATCAACCATCCAACATTCCGTAAGCAGATCAATTAGTAAACTCATTCTCCAATGAACACATGAACTGTATCCCTAGTGTCCCCACACGAGTAGCTATGAGACCAGCTACATCCATTATATGGACGGGTATATAGTACACTAGTTTGTCCGGTTATCTTTATGTCCCTCTCGAGTTACCTCTAATCGGGATTATTTAGGATTTGTGTTTAAAGGCGAATTGGTCTCATTATCGTGATCTCGTCACGATTCGATTCCCATTGCACATATCCAAGGACATCACAATATATATATATATATATATATATATATATATATATATATATATATATATATATATATATATATATATATATATATATATATATATATATATATATATATATATATATATATATATATATGCATATATGCAATAGTCAATATAAATTGATAAATGCCAAAATATAATAAGCAAAACGACTGCGTGTCAAGTCACACATGCCATCACTAACGTGATTGGCTTGCTGGGCACCTATGACTAGCAAGTCCTTCATGGAGAAGTGTCTAGATAACCAAGCTTTTATTGTAGATAACATTCCTACATCATTTACAATGATTAGGATGTCATCCACATATAATACTAAGAAGGTGTAGCACTTCCGGTTACCTTTCTGTATACACAAGGCTTATCTTTGTTCTTATTAAAGTCGTAGGATCTAATCGCCTTATCAAATCTTATTTTTCAACTTCGGGAAGCTTTCTTCAGGTCATAAATGGACCAAAGCAACCTATACACCCTATTTGGGTAGCCTTTAGACACAAATCTCTCAGGCTATATCATATATACCTCATCCTCGAGGTTGCTATTGAGGAATACAGTTTTCACATTCATCTGTCAGATCTTATAATCAGTATGCTGCAATGGCCAATAGAATTTGGATGGATTTTAGCATGGCTATAGGTGAGAAGGTTTCGTCATTCAACACCTTGCTTTTGACAATACCCCTTAGCCACTCGCCTTACTTTATAGGTCTCTAGCTTTCTATCTACTCTGATCTTCTTCTTGAAGATCCACTTGCAATTGATGGATATAATACCCTCGGGTGCATTAACTATGTTCCAAACTTTGTTGGAGTACATAGAATCTATCTCAGAATTCATGACTTCTTGCCACTTCCCGGAGTCTATACTCGTAGTAGTTTCCTCGTAGATCTGAGGATCAATATTGTCAACATTCTTACCTCTAATATATCCCATAATTCCCTTAAGAGAATGAGATATTCTATCGGACCTACATAAAGTTGGAACTTGTGTGCTAGGTACATGAACAAACTCGGGCTGTGAAATGGTGCTTGAGCTAGGTTCTCTAACCTCGCTCAACTCTATCACACTCCTACTATCTCTACTAAGAATGTGTTCATTCTTAAGGAACACCGCTCTCTTAGCTACAAAGACATTTTGGTCCTCGACATAATAGAAATAATACCCATAAGTTTCCTTGGGGTATCCCATGAACTTGCATCGCTTCGTCCTTGATTATAACTTATCGTGGTTGTCTTTTTAATGTAGGCAAGGCAGCCCCAAATTTTAATAACATTAAGATCAAGCTTCTTCCTTTCTCATATCTTATATGGTGTAGATGTTGGGAAATCATAGGGGGGGTGACATCATATGCGCAGCGGAAGAACAAGAAAACAAAAATCCCCGATTCCCAAAAAGATGTTCATCGTCGTGCGAAGATTGGTGCGCAAAATCCGCAAAAGCACAAAACTGCGTATAGAGATTGTGTTACCTAGGGAGATCGTATATCCCTGTTTCCTTGCAGATCCTTAGGAGAGGGTGAAGGAGGTCAAGCGTCCTCCTCTCTAGCGGTGATCCACACAGCAGGGTTGCGACGACGCTCCTCAAAACTCCAGGCCTACTCTGAGGTGGAGAGGGAGAGGAGAATAGGAAGGGCAAGCAAAGACTCTAGCCTATGAGGCTGTGAATCCCTCCTATTTATAGAGATCCCGTGTCAAAACCCTAATGGGTCCTTTCCCTAGTGGGTATTGGATCTGCATCCAATAAGACAAGGGCTCCGTCGGATATCTCATATCCGAACCTCTACTCATCGCAATGCCTACCATATGTGTGTGACCCTCTAGGCCCAATATCGAGCTGGCCGTGAGTCATACCTGTCAGAACTCCTTCTAACTCAGTGAATTATTATCTCTGTAATAATTCACTCGACTCATCGACTACGGAAGTACTAGGCCACTACGCCGTAGTCCCCAGACGATACAGGGGAATCCAATCCATTGGACCTGTCTGTCCTCAGTTACCATGTACCTATAGTCCCTCATCCATCTAATATCTCAGAGACCGTATATCGAGCATGGTGCTGTCAGACCCATACGGTTTCTACTCGAGTCTCGCTCTAATCGGATTCTCCCGGAGAACTCTTTCTCTCTCAACCCGAATGACCCTGGCCAGGGATTTGTCTGAGCAAGAACACATAGGATATTCCTCTCATGACGCCGAGAGTGGATGATCCTCTATCGACACTCAATAGCCCTCGTAAGGTCGACTACCACTCCCAATGACCAGCTGTACTAGATCTGGGAACAGCCAAACCTATAAGTCTGGTATCAAAGAGTGGAGCACTCATACAGGACATCCTTGGTGTCTCAAGTCTAAGAACCAGATACACCACTAGGACTACGGAATCGTTGTCTGACAATAAGGCATCATCAACCATCCAGCATTCCGTAAGCGGATCAATCAGTGAACTCATTCTCCAATGAGCACCTGTACTGTATCCCTAGTGTCCCTACACGAGCAGCTATGAGACCAGCTGCATCCATCATATGGACGGGTATACAGCACACCAGTCTATCCGGTTATCACGATGTCCCTCTCGAGTAACCTATGACCGGGATTATTTAGGATATGTGTTTAAAGGTGAATCGGTCTCATTATCGTGATCTCATCACGATCCGATTCCCATTGCACAAATCCAAGGACATCACAATATATATGCATTTATGCAATAGTTATAAAGTGATATACGCCAAAATATAATAAGCAAAAAGATTCTGTATCAAGTCACACGTGCCATCACTCACGTGATTGGCTTGCTGGGCACCTATGACTAGCAATCTCCCACTTGACCTAAAGCCAATCACCTATGTGTCTGATCCCCATCAGACCCCTGTGACGCTCAAAGACAAAATGAGACAACGGCTTTGTCAGTGGATCTGCAATGTTATCTTCGGATGGAACTCTTTCCACTGCTACATCTCCTCGGGTTACGATCTCTCTTATAAGCTGGAACCTCCTCAGAACACTTCTGATAAGACCCGGGTTCCCTTATTTGAGTAATCACCCCATAGTGGTCGCAATATAAGGAAGTCGACTTGTCGCTATCTGTATCGACTCTCAAACTCCCTCCTTTGCTGCATCTAATGCGGTAATGTACTCCGCCTCTGTGGTCGAGTCAGCAGTGGTATCTTGCTTGGAACTCTTCCAGCACACTGCTCCTCCATTCAAGGTGTACACATACCCTGAATTCGACTTGCTATCATCGACATCAGACTGAAAACTTGAGTCAGTGTAGCCTTCAACCTTAAGGCTATTACCTCCATATACTAGTAAAAGATCCTTAGTCCTTCTCAAGTACTTAAGGATACACTTTACTGCTTTCCAGTGCTCCAAGCCTGGATCCGCCTGATACCTGCTCGTGACACTCAGAGCATGCACTATATCAGGCCTAGTACATAGCATGGCATACATGATAGACCCTATTGCTGAGGCATAAGGTATCATATCCATGTTCGCCCTTTCTTCTGGAGTCTTTGGGGACATACTCGTAGAAAGCGATATCCCATGTCTCATCGGTATGAGACCTCTTTTAGAATTTTCCATGCCAAACCTTTTGACAATAGTTTCTATGTACCTGGACTGGGACAAGCCAAGCATCCTTTTGGATCTATCTCTATAGATTCTAATCCCCAAGATATAAGATGCTTCTCCTAAGTCCTTCATGGAGAAGTGTCTAGATAACCAAGCCTTTATTGTGGATAGCATTCCTATGTCATTCCCAATGATGAGGATGTCATCCACATATAACACCAAAAAGCTAATAGCGCTCCCACTTACCTTTCTGTATACACAAGGCTCATCTTCGTTCTTAACGAAGTCATAAGATCTGATTGCCTCATCAAATCTTATGTTCCAACTTCGGGAAGCTTGCTTTAGTCCATAAATGGATCTAAGCAACCTACACACCTTATCTGGGCAGTTCTTGGACACGAATCCCTCAGGTTGCATCATATACACCTCCTCCTCCAGGTTCCCGTTGAGGAATGCGGTTTTCACATCTATCTGCCAGATCTCATAATCATAGTGTGCTGCAATAGCCAATAGAATTCTGATGGATTTTAGCATTGCTACGGGTGAGAAAGTTTCGTCGTAGTCAACACCTTGCCTTTGACGATACCCCTTAGCCACTAGCCTTGCTTTATAGGTCTCTACCTTTCCATCTACTCCGATCTTTTTCTTAAAGATCCACTTGCAACCGATGGGTACAATACCTTCGGGTGCATCAACTAGGTTCCAAACCTTATTGGAGTACATAGAATCCATCTCAGAATTCATGGCTTCTTTCCACTTCCCGGAGTCTATACTCATAATAGCCTCCTCGTAGGTCTGAGGATCAATATCCTCTACATCCTCTGCTCTAATATGTCCCACATATCTCTCAGGAGGATGGGATACTCTATCAGACCTGCGTAAAGTTGAAACTTGTGTATTAGATACCTGAACAGACTCGGGCTGTAGAGTGGTGCTTGAGCTTGGTTCCCTAACTTCGCTCAACTCTATCATTCTCCCACTGTCTCCGCCAAGAATGTGTTCCTTCTCAAGGAACACTGCTCTCTTAGCTACAAAGACCTTTTGGTCCTCGAGATGATAGAAGTAATACCCACAAGTTTCCTTGGGGTATCCCACAAATTTACATCGCCCTGTCCTTGATTCTAACTTATCGGGGTTGTGTCTTTTAACATGGGCAGAGCAGCCCCAAATCTTAACAACCTTAAGATCAGGCTTCTTCCCTTTCCATATCTCATATGGTGTAGACACCATCGACTTAGTTGGAACTCTGTTCAGAAGGTAAGCTGCGGTTTCTAGGGCATATCCCCAGAATGAGATGGGTAGGTCAGCGAAACTCATCATGGACCGTACCATATCTAATAATGTACGATTTCTCCTTTCAGAGACACCATTGAGCTGAGGTGTATAAGGAGGTGTCCATTGGGATAATATCCCATGGTCCTTGAGGAAGTGAGTAAACTCTGTACTTAAGTATTCACCTCCTCGATCTGATCGAAGAGTTTTGATACTCTTTCCAGTCTGGTTCTCCACCTCATTCTTATACTCTCTGAATTTCTCAAAGGCCTCGGACTTGTACTTCATTAAGTACACATATCCATACCTTGAGAAATCATCAGTAAATGTAATGAAGTAGGAGTAACCTCCAATGGCATGAGTTGACATGGGTCCACATACATCACTATGTATGAGTTCCAACAACTCAGTGGCTCTCTCTCCAGTTCCACTAAATGGAGAGTTGGTCAGTTTTCCACGAATGCAAGGCTCACAAGTTGCATATGACACATAGTCGAATGGATCTAGATATCCATCATTTAGCAACTTTTGAATCCTTCTTTCATGGATGTGACCTAGCCTACAATGCCACAGGTATGCACTGTTCAACTCATCTCGTTTCCTTTTGGACACATTTATATTCATGATATGTGGAGTGGTGTCTAACATAAATAAACCATTATGCAATGTTCCTTTCGTGATGATCTTATCATCTAATAATATCGAACAACCATTGTTCTCAAAAACAAATTTATATCCACTAACTGTTAAACATGAAATGGAGATAATGTTTTTGATAATAGAAGGAACAAAATAACATGCATCTAATGCAATAAAAGCTCCACTAGGCAGATGTAGGGCGACCTCGCCAACAGCTAATACAGCAACTTTTGCTCCATTACCCATCTTGAGGTCCATCTCGCCTCTCTCTAGTCTCCTAGGCCTTGCCAGAACCTGCAACGAATTACATATATGATAAGCACTACCGGTATCTAATACCCATGTGTTATCATAAGAGTCTGACAAATGGAGACTGATCATGAATGTACCTGAAGCTTCATCAAGCTTTTGTTTCGCCCTTTCTGCAAGGTACTCTTTGCAGTTTCTCTTCCAGTGCCCATCTTTACCACAGTGGAAGCACTGGCCTTTGTCCTTTGTTGGGTCTTTCTTAGCAACCTTTGCTTTACCTTGTTTGCCCTTGCCCTTTCCCTTCTTAAGGGACCTTTCTGCTTTCCTTTTCTTTCTGGTCTCACCAGTGTAGAGAACTGGCTTCTCTTTCTTAATAGTACTCTCTGCCTCCCTCAACATATTGAGGAGCTCTGGGAGAGTCACCTCAAGCTTGTTCATATTAAAGTTCATTATGAACTGTGAAAAGGAATCTGGTAGGGACTGAAGCACAATGTCCACACACAAGTTATCCTCTAGGACCATTCCTAGACCTGTGAGTTTCTCTATCCACTCAATCATCTTTAGGACATGGTTCTGAACCGGTGTCCCCTCAGTCATCCTAGCGCAGAAAAGGCTCTTGGATATCTCATATCGTTGAGTCCTTCCCTGTTCCTCAAACAATTTACGGACATGTAGGAGAATGGATCTGGCATCCATCTTTTCATGTTGTCTCTGTAACTCTGGAGTCATAGAGCCCAACATATAGCACTGAGCAAGAGTGGAGTCATCAATGTACTTCACGTAGCGAGCGATCTCATCCTCGCTTGCCCCTTCTTCGGGCGTAGGCATCACTGTATCAAGGACGTACACGATTTTCTCCGCTGTGAGAACAATTCTCAAGTTACGGAGCCAATCCGTATAATTTGGACCAGTGAGGCGGTTGACATCAAGTATGCCACGTAAGGGATTTGAAAGCGACATTTTCTGAAAATAAAGATGTAGCAAAAATGAATAACATGCAGATTTTGCAAGAAATAAACTATCAAGATATGGACTTCTATCTTAATATGCTCCCACTATTTTACTAACGAGTCACGCGACACCCTCAGCACGTGAAACGGAAGTCTCCGGCAGACTTCTAATGGGGATCAGGATCCAATCAGCGTCTTAGTGTAACCTCGAGGGACTCGACCAATCACACTAAGCCTAAAAGGTAGACAACTCTTGCCGATCACAACTCCTTGTGATTCCCGTCCTGTTCGGCCTCCGAATCACCATGGCCTCGAGGGACTCGACCAACCATGATGCTCGGTTAAGTCAACACCTTCGTTACAAGATGAGTCTGATTTGATGATATACCCTCGAGGGACTCGACCAAGCATATCATGCCCTCAGGTCACCGGTGACATCTCTATGTCGTAAGCAAGATAGCGAATCGCGATATAGGTGAGTCTCGAGGGACTCGACCAACTCAACCTACACCGGGATTCGGTTCCTACTCATAACGATGGAAGGCCACGTGGGTCAATCTAATTGCCTCACGTTTACCGACTTAATATTATCGAGAGATGTTTCTATGATTTGGTCTCCTAATATGACATGTCACACATATACATATTTAATATATATCTACATCGCATGCAAATATATATACATATCTAGTATGTATATAAGCAATCACACCAGATGATCATGGACCACAACCTAATATGATTAGGCCCGAGCCAGTAGGCCTAATCACTCACATCAAGATCTATGTGTGCAACGGTGCATCTCCATGCCTTGTGATCGTCCATCTCGTCCTCGTCGGTTCCGTCGACATCTTGATGCATCTCCATGCATCACGATCGTCCGTCTCGTGGGTCCCGCTATGGCATCCACGCTCCCGCTGCGCCTCCTCATGTGATTACAACTTAATCATAGGCACGCAGGCCCGACAATAAACGAGAAATATAATGGAGGTTCGCAGACCTCAATAATAATAATCACAAGTACACACATCACACGGTCCATGATCATCCGTCCACTCATCATACATCACATGTATAAATAATCATCATCATGTAGGACTACTAGATAATAATAAAAATAATAATCAACTAAACCTTTTAATTAATTAATATTTTCTGAAATCAGGGATATATAGGGAATTTCTCAATTCCTAAGGGTATTTTCGTAATTTGGACAAAAGACAGAAACTGGAATTTCTCAAATTCCGAGGGGGCAAAACTGTCTTTTTGCCCAGAAAACCCTAATGCCCTTCTCCCCCTTGCTGCTGCGCGCCGCCGCCGCCACCCTGCTGGCGGCGGCCTGTGCGGCGAGGGCGAGGGCACTGCCCTCGCCTGCAGGTGGCACGCCCGCTGGGGTCGCTGCCGCTGCAGGTGGGCGCGCCCGCGGGCGCCGCCGCCTCCGCGGGCGGTTCTGCCCGCGAGTCAGCGCCCGCAGGTGGTGCTGTCTCGCTGGCGGCCGCCCCTGCGGGGTTTTTGCCCGTGGGAGCAGCGGCCACAGGCGCCGCTGCCCTGCGGTGCCTCAGCCCGCGCTGCTGCCCCGCGGCGCCTCTGCCCGCGGGCTCAGTGGCCGCAGGCGCTTCTACCGAGCGGGCTGCCAGCCCCGCCGGCCGCAAGCCTGCTGCAAGCAGACCGCCGGCCGGCTGCTGCAGGCACAGCGCTTGCGCATGCGCCGGCGCTGTGCTGCCTGGCTGCGGCTGCGGCTGGCTGCAGGCATGCAGATCGAGGGCAGCAACTGTTGCTGCCCTTCCTCGCTTTTGCGTCAACGATTTTGACGTCAATATTCTTCCTAAACACAACACACGCAGTTCAAAAACCAATCATTCGCACGAACAACCTGGCTCTGATACCACTGTTGGGAAATCATAGGGGGGGCGACATCATATGCGCAGCGGAAGAACAAGAAAACAAAAATCCCCGATTCCCAAAAAGATGTTCATCGTCGTGCGAAGATTGGTGCGCAAAATCCGCAAAAGCACAAAACTGCGTATAGAGATTGTGTTACCTAGGGAGATCATATATCCCTGTTTCCTTGCAGATCCTTAGGAGAGGGTGAAGGAGGTCAAGCGTCCTCCTCTCTAGCGGTGATCCACACAGCAGGGTTGCGACGACGCTCCTCAAAACTCCAGGCCTACTTTGAGGTGGAGAGGGAGAGGAGAATAGGAAGGGCAAGCAAAGACTCTAGCCTATGAGGCTGTGAATCCCTCCTATTTATAGAGATCCCGTGTCAAAACCCTAATGGGTCCTTTCCCTAGTGGGTATTGGATCTGCATCCAATAAGACAAGGGCTCCGTCGGATATCTCATATCCGAACCTCTACTCATCGCAATGCCTACCATATGTGTGTGACCCTCTAGGCCCAATATCGAGCTGGCCGTGAGTCATACCTGTCAGAACTCCTTCTAACTCAGTGAATTATTATCTCTGTAATAATTCACTCGACTCATCGACTACGGAAGTACTAGGCCACTACGCCGTAGTCCCCAGACGATACAGGGGAATCCAATCCATTGGACCTGTCTGTCCTCAGTTACCATGTACCTATAGTCCCTCATCCATCTAATATCCCAGAGACCGTATATCGAGCATGGTGCTGTCAGACCCATACGGTTTCTACTCGAGTCTCGCTCTAATCGGATTCTCCCGGAGAACTCTTTCTCTCTCAACTCGAATGACCCTGGCCAGGGATTTGTCTGAGCAAGAACACATAGGATATTCCTCTCATGACGCCGAGAGTGGATGATCCTCTATCGACACTCAATAGCCCTCGTAAGGTCGACTACCACTCCCAATGACCAGCTGTACTAGATCTGGGAACAGCCAAACCTATAAGTCTGGTATCAAAGAGTGGAGCACTCATACAGGACATCCTTGGTGTCTCAAGTCTAAGAACCAGATACACCACTAGGACTACGGAATCGTTGTCTGACAATAAGGCATCATCAACCATCCAGCATTCCGTAAGCGGATCAATCAGTGAACTCATTCTCCAATGAGCACCTGTACTGTATCCCTAGTGTCCCTACACGAGCAGCTATGAGACCAGCTGCATCCATCATATGGACGGGTATACAGCACACCAGTCTATCCGGTTATCACGATGTCCCTCTCGAGTAACCTATGACCGGGATTATTTAGGATATGTGTTTAAAGGTGAATCGGTCTCATTATCGTGATCTCATCACGATCCGATTCCCATTGCACAAATCCAAGGACATCACAATATATATGCATTTATGCAATAGTTATAAAGTGATATACGCCAAAATATAATAAGCAAAAAGATTCTGTATCAAGTCACACGTGCCATCACTCACGTGATTGGCTTGCTGGGCACCTATGACTAGCAGTAGACACTACCGACTTAGTTAGAACTTTGTTCAGAAGATAAGCTACGGTCTCTAGGGCGTATCCCCAAAATGATATAGGTAGGTCGGCAAAGCTTATCATGGATTGCACCATATCTAACAGTGTACGATTCCTCCTTTCAAATACACTATTGAGTTGATGTGTATAAGGAGGTATCCATTGTGATAGAATCTCATGGTCCTTAAGGAACTGAGTGAACTTTGTACTCAAGTACTCATCTCCTCGATCTGATGGAAGAGTCTTGATACTCTTTCTAATCTAATTCTCCGCTTCATTCTTATACTCTCTGAATTTCTTAAAGACCTTAGACTTGTGCTTCATTAAGTACACATGTTTATACCTTGAGAAATAATTAGTAAAATTAATAAAGTAGGAGTAACCACTTATGACATGAGTTGACATTGGTCCATATATATCACTATGTGATATATTTTGGTCAGTTTTTCATGAAAGAAAGGCTTGCAAGTTGCATATGACTCATAATCAAACGGATCTAGATATACATCCTTTAGCAACTTTTGAATCATCCCCTCATGGATATGACCTAGCCTATAGTGCCACGGGTATGCACTATTCACCACATCTCGTTTCCTCTTAAACATACTTATATTAATGATATGTGGAGTTGTGTTTAACATAAACAAACCATTATGCAATGTTCCTCTTGTGATGATCTCATTATCTAATAGTATTAAACAACCATTGTTCTTAAAAACTAATTTATATCCACTAACTAATTGTCAAACATGAAATGAAAATAATATTTTTGATAATAGAAAGAACAAAATAATATACATCAAATGTAACAATAGCTCCACCAAGTAGATGTAGGGTGACCTCACCAATAGCTACTGCAGTAACTTTTGCTCCATTGTCCATCTTAAGTTTCATCTCGCCTCTCACCAATCTCCTAGGTCTTGCCAGAATCTATAACGAATTGCAAATATAATAAGCACTACCGGTATCCAATACCCATGTGTTATCATAAGAGTCGAACAAATGGAGGCTGATCATGAATGTATATGAAGTTTCTCTAACCTTCTGTTTCACTCTCTCTATAAGGTACTCTTTGTAGTTCCTCTTCCAGTACCCATATTTGCCACGGTAGAAGCATTGGCCTTTGTCCTTTGTTAGGTCATTTTTAGTAACCTTTGCTTTACTTGGTTTGCCCTTGCCCTTGCCCTTCTTAAGGGACTTTTCTACCTTCCTTTTTCTTCTGGTCTCACCAATATAGAGAACTGGCTTCTCTTTCTTGATAATACTCTTGGCCTCCCTTAACATATTGAGGAGCTCAAGGAGAGTCACCTCAAGCTTGTTCATATTAAAACTCATTATGAACTATGCAAAGGAATATGGTAGGGATTGAAGCACAAGATCCACACATAAGTTATCCTCTAGGATCATTCCTAAACTTATGAGTTTCTATATCCACTCAATTATCTTTATAACATGGTTCTGAACTAGTGTCCCCTTAGTTATCCTAGCACAAAAGAGGCTCTTAGATATCTCATATCGCTGAGTCCTTCCCTGTTCCTCAAATAATTTACAGACATATTGGAGAATGGATCTGGCATCCATCTTTTCATACTATCTCTATAATTCAGGAGTCATGGAGCCTAACATATAACACTGAGCAAGAGTGGAGTCATCTATGTACTTCATATAGTGAGCGATCTCATACTTGCTTGCCACTTCCTCGAGCATAGGCATCATTATATCAAGGATGTACGTGATTTTCTCCACCGTGAGAATAATTCTCAAACTGCAGAGCCAATCCATATAATTCAGACCAGTGAAGTGGTTGATATCAAATATACCACGTAAGAGATTTGAAAGAGATATTTTTTGAAAATAAAGATGTAGAATAAATAAATAACATTCAGATTTTATAAATAAATAAATAAATAAGATATAGACTTTTATCTTAATCTACTCCCACTATTTTCTCGTGAAACACATAACTCCCTCCAATATGTGAATCGGAAATCCCTTACCAGATCTCTAGTGGGGATCAGGATCCAATCGACGTCTAAACATAATCTCGAGGGACTTGACCAATCACGCTAAGCCTGTAAAGGCAGGCAACTCTTGCCGATCACAACTCCTTATGATTCCTATCCTGTTTGGCCTCCGAACCACCATGGTCTCAAGGGACTCGACCAACCATGATGTTCCATTAAGTTAACACTATCGTTACAAGATGAGTCTGATTTAATGATACACCCTCGAGAGATTCGACCAAGCATACTATGTCCTTAGGTCACCAATGACATCTCTATATCGTAGGGCAAGATAGCGAATTACGATATTGGTGAGCCTCGAGGGACTCGATCAACTCAACCTATGTTGATAATCGGTCCCTACCTGTAACAATGAAAGGCCATGTTGATCAATCTAATTACCTCACGTTTACCGATTTAATATTGTCGAGTGAGGAGATTTTGATTTGGTCTCATAATATGACATGTCACATATATATATATTTAGTATATATCTACATCGCATGTAAATATATATACATATCTAGTAGGTGTACAAGCAATCACAAATCACATGAGCAATCACACCAGATGATCATGGACAACATCTTAATATAATCAGGCCCGAGCCAATGGGCCTAATATGATCATACCCTAATCACTCACATCAAGATCGATATATGCAGCGGTGGATTTCCATGCTCTATTATCGTCTATCTTGTCCTTGTCGGTTTCGTCGGTATCTCGACGCATTTTCATGCGTTGCGATCATCTGTCTCGACCTCGTGGGTCTCGCTATCGCTTCCATGCTCCCGTTGCGGCTCCTCGTGTGATTATAACTTAATCATAGGTACATAAGCCCTATAATAAATGAGAAATAAAGTGGTGGCTCGCATGCCCCAATAATAATAATAATAATAATCACAAGTACACACACATCACATGATCCATGATCATCCATCCATATCGTACATCACATGTAAATATCATTATATAGGACTACTAAATAATAATAATAGCTAATCAAAATTTTTAATTAACTAATTTTTTTTCTTTCTAAAATTAGGGATATATAGGGAATTTTTTGAATTATGAGGGGTATTTTCATAATTTGGACAAAATGATACAATTTTGAATTTCTAAAATTCTGAGGGGTAAAACTATCTTTTGTCTAAAAAATCCTACTACCCTTTTTGAAAATAAAGATGCAACAAAATATTAATAACATACAGATTTTTGGATTTTATAAAAAATTAAGATATAGAATTTTATCTTAATATACTCCCACTATTTTCTCACGAAACACATGACACCCTCTAACATGTGAATCAAAAATCTATAGTAGATTTCTAGTGTGGATTAGGATCCAATTGGCATCTTGGCATGATCTCGAGAGACTCGACCAATCATACTAAGCCGAAAAGGTATGCAATTCTTACTAATCACTTCGTATGATTCATGCCCTTTTTGGCCTCTAAACCATCATTGTCTCGAGGGACTCAACCAACCATGATATTTGGTTAAGTCAATACTATTATTATAAGATGAGTTTGATTTAATGATATACCCTCGAGGGACTCGACCAAATATACCATGTCCTTAAGTCACTAGTGACATCTTTATGTCATAGGCAAAGATCTTAAATCCCAATATAGTTGAGCCTCGAGGTACTCGATTAACTCAGCCCATATCGAAAAATAATTTTCGCCTATAATGATAGAAAGTCGTGTCGGTCAATCTTATTGTCTCACGCTTACTGACTTAATATCATTATTAAAGAGGTTTTTCTCTGTTTCATAGTAAAATATAACATGACACATACATATATTTAACATATATTTACATCGCATACAAATATATATATATATATATATACACCTAGTAGGTGCAAAAATAAATATATATCATATATATACATAAACATCCACACCAGATGATCATGGACTAGGACCTAGCGTGACCAGGCCTGAGCTAAAAGCTTGGTCACAAACAAAAGCTCTATGTGTGTCTTGGCACATCTTCATACTCGGTGATTATTCGTCTCATCCTCATTGGTCCCGTATGCATCTCCATGCTCCAACCGTACCTTCTTGTGCAATTACAACTTAATCACAAGCACGTAAGCCCAAAATGTACATATTATATAAATAAAAAACTTAGATCTCATCAAGAGGAGGTATAATTCTTAGAGAGATAGAATTACATGTCAGATCTAATGAGAGAGAGGGAGGCTTGCAGGCTCTAATAAATAATCATATACACATATATACAATTATCACATATGCTCCATGATCATCTATCCACTACATACATTACATTTACATATACATATCCAACTAACTAGGTGATAATTAATTAAAATATTTAATTAATTAATTTTGGATTAACTCTTAATCCCTTAGGAAACCCTAGTGGCTAGTGTCTTTTGGCAGTTAGGAAACCCTGGCCGCTAGGAGTCCTTAGCCAGCTAAGACTCCCTAGCTGCTAGGACTCCTTGCTACCCTTAGCCAAGTGGCTCTTGGCCAAGGAGGGCTCTCGACTAGGGAGCTCTCGGCCAAGTGGTTACAAGTAGCCCTCAGCCAGGCTACTGGCCACACCCCCTTGCGGGCAAATTGCAGGTAGCAACCCTTGTTGCCTTTTCCTGGTATTTTCGTCAACTCTTTGATGACAAAGCCTTTTACCATTCAAATGTTTCAAATGCAAAAATATATACTGTTGTAATATGAAATCGATAAAAAAAATACAACTAGTTTACTTAAAAAACCGATCCTTAAGGGATAAAAGTAAGTATAAAACTTGAAATCACAAAAACTACACCAAGAGAGTGAGATGTTCTCACTTAGGGGAGCTCGTATATCCCCTAAAACTCATATCCTAGTCCGATGGATGAAGAAGTTCTTGTGAACTCCTCTCTAGCGGTAATCGACACGATGGATGACAATGGTGACACACCTCTTCCTCGCTATGAGTTCTTTCCTCGTGACAGTGCACCACCACGCAGTAGTAGTAAGTAAGCAGGGGTTGACTCTCTTATTGTCCTCTCATACTAGGGAGGGGGCTTATGGCAAAGGAGAGATGGGTGGAAGAGATGATGAGGTCGATCGCTCTAGGGGTCCAACTTATGATCCTTTGAGCCCCACTCCTATGTATAGAGAGCCCCTTCATGAAAACCCTAATGGATCCTTATTAATAGGTATTGGAACCTTATCCAATAACTCATTTAAGCTTCATGCTCTATTGGGTCTCACCCAATGGATCCATTAAAATAGGGGTAAATGAGACTTATTAGAAATCTCATACCCAATCCTCTATTCGTCGAGTCATCTACCATATGTGTGTGACTTTCTAGGCCCAATTACTGAGCTGGCTATGAGTTACACCCATTAGAACCCCTTCTGACTCAAAACTCCTTTTAACTCAGTGAATTATGATCCTCATAATAATTCACTCAACTCATTGACTATAGATATACTAGGCCACTAAACCATAGTCCCTAAATGATAAAGGGATATAATCCATTTGACCTATCTACCCTCAGTTACTATATATCTATTGTCCATCATTCATCTAATATCTCAGAGACTATATACTAGGCATGGTACTATCAGGCCCATGCGGAATCTATTCGAGTTTCACTCTTATCGGATTCTTCCGAAGAACTTATTCTCCCTCAATCCGAGTGACCATAGCTAGGAATTTGCATGAGTAAGAATATACGAGATATTTCTCTTATGATATCGAGAGTGGATGATCCTTTATTGATACTCAATTGCCTTCGTAAGGTTGGCTGTCATTCCCGATAACCATTTGTACTAGATTTAAAACTTTCAGATTTATAAGTCCAGTATCAAAGAATAAAGTGCTTAAACAAGGCATTATTGATGTCTCAAGTCTAAGGACTAGCGATACAACTAGAACTATGGAATCATTGTTTGACAATGAAGTATCATTAACTATTTAGCACTCCGTAAGCAGACCATTCAATGAACTTATTTTCTAATAAGCATTTGCACTATATCCCCAATGTTCTCACACAAGCAATTATAAGACCAATTGCCTCTATTATATGGATGAGTATATATATAGTACACTGGTCTATCTAGTTATCTCGATATCCTTCTCGAGTAACCTATGATCAGGAATATTTAGGATTTATTTTTAAAGACGAATTGGTTTCATTATCTTGATCTCATTATTATCCAATTTTTCATTGCATAGATTCAATGACATCACAATATATATATATATATATATATATATATATTCATCATGCAAATAGAGTGAGAAAATATCATTATTAATATTAATCAAAATAGATTGTATAGTGGATCACAAGTGTCATCATACACGTGATTGGTTTGCAAGACACCTATAACTAGCAAGTGAAGCTCTAACCAACATCACTCTAGTCCTTTATGCATAAAGTGTATAAGGGACTAGTTCATAAGTACGAAAGACTCATCTCAATTATCAACAGGGAAAAATATGTCTCTGACAAGTTGCAGCTACCGGTATGGCTCAAAATTCATAATGTTTTCCAAACGAGCAATTCGAAAGCTTACCGCTTAGATCTGAAAAATGCTTCCCAAAGTATTCTAACTCGACTATCCTCACCAAAGCCTCTTATGAAAAGTGAGTTAACCTTATTTAATAGAATAAAGCAAATCAAGTACTTAATGAAATGGCAAAAGCTTCCTTGGGCAAAAGCCAATTAGGAGTATGAAGATACCGTATGACATAATGAAGCAGTCATTAAAGTCTACAAACAAGCATTGATAAGGGTATCGATGGTTTAAGTGGGAGAGAATACCACTCACAATCATCACGTGCTCACAACACCTTCGTCAATGGATCATTCGTCACTTTTATTTGCTTGTACATATGTTTGATAACATGTTTTATCTTGTTTTTATATGGATGTAAAATATATCTCTTCTCACCATCCCCATAGTGTATAAGACAAATGTATGCATTTCGATTAGGGTTGTATTCTATGGTTATGATTCTACTAGATATGTCTTTTTCATTCCGTCGAAAATCGATTTTATGGTATAGACGCTTATGACCTCCCCCTCTATGCCGTGAGGTAATGATTCCTCTGGCATTATGACCTTTACTACAACGATGCTGTCCATAGATCAAATTATTTCGTGGATTGGATTTTACTTGACTGTTTATGGCTCCATTGCGTGTACTCGGGGTAGAAGTTTTGTATAAATGTATCGCCGTGTTATTAAGTATTTTGCTTTAAGTTCTTTTCTCTATAAGAGGTGGAATAGAATAACCCGGTTGAAGCGTAATGATCATACGTCTGTAATGCATTGTATGTCCCATAATAGGTCCCATTCTTCTACCCTTTCCTAGGAGTCGATAACTATTCATAGCTATTACCTTGACACCAAAGAAGAGTTCGACCCAATGCTTTATTTCTATCCTAGTTGATCCTAATTCGACATTAGAAGTATATTGATTGTTCCCCAATAACCGAATACTTTTTTCTGTAAATACTACATATTTGACTCATGTTTTTGTTGAAAAATATGAGCAAAAATAGTTTGTAGGGTTGTAGAGTGATCGCTCACCAGGTGCAACTATCCTAAAATGGCCCAATTTTTACATGTCATACCCTATTTTCTACGAGTTGTGGTGTAATGTGAAACGTCAGCCATCTTAGTACCTTAGAATCACAAGGATGATATAGGGTTGGATGGGGGTTTGGGATAGTGTTGGACGTTTATTAGATTTACAAATTCACATGTAAAGCATATGGGGGACTTGCTAATATGGCCGACACTCATGAGCAGTTGTTCATGAACTTGTAACTATTCATTTGCCTTATAAAGTCTTTTTTTTTCCTTTCTCTTTTTTTTTTTTTATCTTGCACACTAAGTGTTTGTTGGATTACTTATAAAGATTAAGGAGATATCGGGATTTGTTTGTCATTCATTTTCGAAACTAATCAATTTACTCTTTTATATGTATTTTGAGATTTAAGTAAGGTTACAACTAAGCTAACCTTTTATGAACAGATAATGCAATGGTGCCTTATGACAGTTAATTTTAACTAAATTTTGAATAAAATAGTGGAATTTCAGCCTATTTCATTATCGAGCACAAGTTTGAAACTTCTTTGCTTATACTATATGCTAATCATTAACTTATTATATATTCCCTATTATAACATACTTCAAAGAAACTGTATTCATGCAAGGATGCAAATACATTTTCTTTTTTGTTCAATGAAGGGAAAGAAATGGAAAAAAAAATCCTACACAATATTCATTCAGCTAAACTTATGAATGAACAAAAGAGATATACAGAAGGATCACCAAACACAACTTCATCTTCAGTGATGGAGTTTTTATTGAGTTCCATAAGAATCTCATCTAATGATATCTAAATATTTGTGTTATAATGAAGGCATGCTTTCATACAAGCTGTTGTTCTAAAGGAGGAAAAGATGATGACTTGTATCTTTATTTTCTATGACAGGGTGAGATCGGTGCAAATGTCTTAGTAGGCATCCAAGGGCCAGAGGAGGATACGCATGAATTTAAGAATCAAGCTCAAGAACTTGGATATGAGTTTACTTGTGAGATGAGCAATGAGTCCTACCGGCTGTTGATCCAGTAACTGGATCAAACATCCATGCCATTTCTTAGCATGAAAGCGAGGCCCAAGTTTCAAACCGAAACTTGCCATGACCATCTTAAGCTTCGCGGATGCTTCAAGAGGAGAAACTTCTTATGAATTCTGATCGTTCCTTAAAATTATTCTTACGGCTGTTCTGTTTTCTTATGTTTGGCCTGGGCTTAGTAGCATCATACTTCGGGTCCCAGTAGATATACGAATGCAGGGTCTTGCTCTATCAATTCTTGTGATAGGGTACTCGGATGAGAACAGTTCAATCCTTTTTATTGCTTGATCTTGCTATTTAGGGTCAATGAAGCTTCTCAGTAAAATTAAATTTCTATTTTCTGAATTTGATTACATCACCTAAACCTGTATATGATTTTGGCTTGAGAGGGCAATCTGACATTTGAGAAAGAAAAGTATCATGTCGTCTTATGTTCCTTTGTAACTTGTATGGTATGAAATAACTTGTCAGGTTCTAAAGCTCTGGGGGATTGAAGTGACACCATCATATGTCTTGCAGCAGGAACAACAATGGTTCTCTTCCTATGGTAACATGATGACCAAGCATGTGATACAAGGAGCTTTATTATCATGTTATTTTTATGATGGAAGAGCTAAGTGTTAGAAGGTGTCACCCAAAGCAGCAAGTTTTGGGACCATGTCATGCCATCAGAGAGGCTAAGAGTGTGAAGCTTAGCTTCTCATGCTTTTCATCCCAGTCCATCCAAGTTGGCAGCATAGCCTCTTGGACATATTATTTCCACTGCTCACTGTACACTCTCTTATCTTTTTCTTTCCAATTTGAGCTTAATAAAATTGTTGGTGACTTACTTTGTTCATGGAAATAGTATCTGAACCGCATCTTAGATGGTTTAGTGGAACACAAGGTGTAAGAATCTCATATTAGAAGATGTTTGGGAAATGTAAAGATGTTGTGAATGGTGAAGAGCTTTTTCTTCCTTAAACAGATAATCTAGTTATGCTTTGTAGCACTTAATAAAGTCTCAAATTAATCAGATTGAGTTGCCATTTCGTTTTTCCTGCAGCTGTAATCAGATTGGAGCTACAAAGCAATGCGACATGTCACAGTTTTCTTTGGCCAATGAGGTTTTACAAGCTTCATTCATACTCCCACCCCTCCTCACTTATGGCACTTTAACTACTCACCTTTTCATCACCCAACTCTCCCTCTATCGTCCTCTCTGCTCTTCTTAAATGCCTTCCCATCCCCCTCTATCCGTCATCACCAGTACTCAGAGTCTCCACAATATCTCATTTCACAACCTTTACCTCCTCACCACCCACACTCCACTCTCACAACCAGTAGGCTGCTGAAGGAGAGAATGGGTCTTCGGAGAGGTAGAACAGAAACCACCGTGATCCTGGTCTCCGTGGTGCATGTGTTGGCTGCAATGGTGGGGGTCTCCTCGGGCCAAGGCCTGGTCCCTGGTGTCATCATCTTCGGCGACTCCGTCGTCGACGCCGGCAACAACAACCACCTCTCCACCCTTGTCAGGGCTAACTTCCCCCC
This sequence comes from Musa acuminata AAA Group, assembly GCF_036884655.1. NCBI lineage: Eukaryota > Viridiplantae > Streptophyta > Magnoliopsida > Zingiberales > Musaceae > Musa > Musa acuminata. The sequence goes on along the minus strand of NC_088352.1, from coordinate 31,123,940 downwards.
TTACGGCAGAGACTTCGCGCAACACTCGCCAACCGGAAGGTTCTGCAATGGCAAGCTGGCCACTGACTTCACCGGTAGGAAACTCTGTTGCTGTGAGTCTCCATTTGGATCTCAATGCCTTCAGTGAACACGTAACTCCCTGCTCATCTTTATCATCTGCCTGCAGTGGAGAACCTTGGATTTACCTCATACCCACCAGCCTACCTCAGCCAGGATGCCACAGGGAACAATCTCTTGCACGGTGCCAACTTCGCCTCTGCTGCCTCTGGTTACCTCGTCAGCACAGCAAACCTATATGTGAGTGCTTCTTGATCTTCCATGGCTGTAGCTGTGGCTATAATATGGCCATGACTCCTTTTTTTTCTTGGCAGCAAGCGATCTCTCTGACGCAGCAGCTGCAGTACTATAAGGAGTACCAGTCCAAGGTGGAGAGCGTGGCCGGGAAGGCCAAGGCGGCGGCCTTGTTCGCCGGTGCCATCTACTTGCTGAGCGCCGGAAGCAGCGACTACGTGCAGAACTACTACATCAATCCCCTGCTGAGCGGGAGCTACACACCCGATCAGTTCTCCGACCTGCTGCTGCAATCATTCACCACTTTTGTTCAGGTCTCCTCTCTCTCTCAACTAGACGAGGTTACTTGAGCAACAGAGTGCAATGAACAGAAGCATTCACGTAGCCACATCTACTCCCCATCACAGTCTTCTTCACTATACTGCTAATTTCTCAGTATTAATTGTGCCCAAACTATTCAATCTCATCCGACTAAGAATGATGTCACGCAGTACAAATGACCGTTCTTTTTGACCACATGGCTGTTGCCAGTACATGCACATAAAGATGAGGGCACCTACATTTACATGACCAATCTACTCCACATTAAGATCCTATTTAATGCCATTAAATTAAGAGCATGATGGTTGGATACCCAACATAAGTTGCGAATCTAGAACCATAAATGATCGAACAATGTTGGGAATTCAAGGTGTAGTATTAGCACGCTATTAGAGATCATGATAGGGAGCCATGCAAACTGGGAATCTCACCAAGATCTGTCAATGATAATGAACTGCTCCATGAGACAGAATCTGTACAACATGGGAGGAAGGCGTGTTGGCGTCACGTCGCTGCCGCCGATGGGCTGTCTTCCTGCAGCCGTCACCTTGTTCGGCGGCGGAACCAACGGCTGCGTCGCACGGCTCAACAAGGACTCGGTCACCTTCAACAAGAAGATGAATGCCGCAGCTCAAGCCCTCAAGAAGAGCCACCCCGAACTCAAGCTCGTCGTCTTCGACATCTACAACCCTCTCCTGGACCTGATCGACCACCCGGGAAAGAGTGGTACGTAAATCTTCTACGATACACAGTGATATCATTCCATAGACGTGCAAAGCTAGCGATTGAAGTGATGTGGTTGCAAGGGTTCTTCGAGGCTAGGAAGGCGTGCTGCGGGACGGGGACGATCGAGACATCGCTTCTCTGCAACGCGGGGTCCCCGGGGACGTGCAGCAACGCCACCGGTTACGTGTTCTGGGACAGCTTCCACCCCTCGGAGGCTGCGAACAAGGTCTTGGCGGATGCTCTCCTGCTCCAAGGCATCGATCTCATCTCCTAAGAATAACAAAGGCTCATCAGGCCTGTTTAGAGCAGAGTCTTGGATTCTCCTTGTCGTTGTTGTATTAGAGCTTCAGTAGAGTAGTACTGCGGTTGCAGGTGGTTGGCTTAACCACTGTTCTCGATTGTGATGGTGGCTTCACCCTCTTCTATTGTATGGTAGCTTGATGCCTTTAGATTGTGACTGTTCTTCTTCTTCTTTTTCTTCTTCTTCCGCTGATGAATACTTTTCATGGATGCTAAGGAGATCAAGATAGCTGCACTGGTGAAGATCCAATAACAGACTGATCAGCCACAAAGATCTTTTGAGTTGCTCTTGGTTTTGCAGCAAAGAGCAAGAGTAGCATGCAGAAATCTACATCTCAAATAGCTTTTGTGAAGAGTGATTTTGATTCGCTAATTGTTTTGGACAATCCTGAATGATCCACGGGTCATATCTAACCATTATGTCCTAGCATTTACTGTTAGAGCTAGCCTTAAAAAATTTACCACAAGGTAATTTTGACAACCCAACAAGACAATAAAACGGAAAGAATAAAAGCGAGACAAGAACACCAGATATACGTGGTTCGGTCAATTGACTTTGACCTACATCCACGGACGAAAGAGGAGCAAATTACTACTGCAAAAGAGGGACAATTACAAATGTCTTAGGAAGATGTTCCTAGGTCATAAAACACCCGAAAATACTAAACAAGAAAAACCAAACTATAAGTCCAAACTATTTAACTGAGTATGGACTTAAACCAAAGCAAACACTTAAGTTTTTCTTGTGATGCATCTGACTTCAAAGCCCAGACCCTTATTTATAGTTCCAAGACGAGATAACAAGTCTGATTTTCCCGATGTGGGACTATGAGACTTGCCAAACTAACAAATCTCCACCTTGGCATGTTCCAACAAAACTTGCTCCACCTTCTTCATAAAAGCCCCAACGGGCAATCACCAACAATGAACACCAACCAAGTCCAAGCATTGCTTGAACTTGTAAACCGGAAGAGGCTTCGTAAACATATTAGCTGGATTGTCCTTCGTATGAATTTTCTGAACAAGGACTTTTCCCTCAGCAATGGTATCCCATTTGCATCCAACAATTTTCTTACCAGAAGGCGGCTTCACAAGATCCCAAGTTCTATTCCGATGGAGAGATTCAATTTCTTCATTCATCGCAATTAACCACTTAGCGAAATTATCACAAGAAACTGTATCTGCATAGAAAGTAGGCTCACCAACTTCACTTGTTTCTTCTGCAACAGACAAAGCATATGCAACCAAATTTGCATATCTTTGTGGTGGTCGAATATCTCTCCGTGGTCTATCCTTGGCTATGGAATATTGCTCTTCCTCTAGATCATCTTCGTTAGTAGACTCGGGACCATCTACTGGCATTCTTTGAATAAAAGAGTTCGACTTAAAAGAATCTGAACTACCAATCTCAAGCTCCACCTGCTTCTGCGCACTATCATTTGTACAACTAGTAGAATCCTCTTTGGAAGATAACATAAACAATTCATTAAAAGTAACATCTCTACTGATTATAAATTTTGGGGATTTGGGATCAGAACACCATAATCTGTATCCTTTCACCCCAGAAACATACCCAAGGAAAATACACTTTTTAGCCCGAAGCTTTAATTTTCCTTCGTTTACATGCATGTATGCTGGACACCCAAAAAATTTTAAATCAGAGTAATCAGCAGGAGTACCTGACCAAACTTTCTCCGGAGTTTTAAAGTTAAGCGCTGCAGAAGGAGTGTGGTTGACAACGTAACAGGCCATATTAATCGCCTCTGCCCAAAAGTCCTTTTGCAACCCTACATTTGAGATCATACACCTCGCTCTCTCCAAGAGTGTTCTGTTCATACGTTCGGCCACACCATTTTGCTAAGGCGTCATCCTAACAGTGCGATGCTGAACGATTCCTTCATTTTTGCATAATTCTTCAAAATCACCTTCACAAAATTCCATGCCATTATCTGTTCGAAGCCGCTTAATCTGTTTACCTGTTTGCTTCTCAATCAAAACCTTTCATTGTTTAAAGGTTAGAAAAACATCATTTTTATGCTTCAGAAAATAAACCCAAACTTTCCTTGAATAATCGTCAATGAAAGTCAACATATACCTAGCACCACCCTTAGACTGAACATGAGCTTAACCCTAAAGGTCTGAATGAATATAGTCAAGAGTACCTTTCATTTTGTGAACTGTCGGAGAAGTGAAGCTGACTCTTTTCTACTTTCCAAAAATGCAGTGTTCACAAAAATCAAGTGGCCCAGTACTCTGTCCGCAAAGTATACCCCTTTTGCTCAATATGCTCAAACATTTTTCGCTCATATGACCCAAACACATATGCCATAATTTGGTGATGTCAGAATCAGACAATGATGATGATGAGACTGCAACTGAACCTGTGACAGTAGTTCCCTGCAGAATATACAAGCTACCAGACCTACAACCTTTCATAACAACAAGAGCACTTCTAGAAACTTTCATAACTCCACCTTCAGCTGTGTATTTACACCCAAGGGTCTCTAGGGTGCCTAAAGAGATGAGATTCTTTTTTAAATCAGGAACATGTCTAACATTAGTGAGCGTCCTCACAATACCATTATGCATTTTAATTCGGATTGTACCTCTACCAACAACATCACATGCGGCATTATTGCCCATCAAAATAATTCCACCATTACAAGATTCATATGTGGAAAACAAATCCCTATTGGGACACATGTGATAAGAACAACCTGAATCTAAAATTCATTCATTTTTAGACCTCGTCCTGTCATCAATAGCAGAAAAAATATTTTCAACATTCTCATCAGTTGCTATACTAACTTCAGCGGATTCAATAGTTTTCTCAACAAATTTTTCCTTTTGCTTTAATTTATTTTTTAATTTAAAGTAATCAGATTTAATGTGTCTCATTTTATGACAATATCTGTATTCCAAATTTCTATGTCTGGATTTAGATCTACTACTGTCAAATTCTCTTTTATTCATTCTCCCCCTAACAACCAGACCCTCAGCCTGATTCTCTCTACTTTCCCCAATGATATTCATGTCTATCTGCCCCTTAGATTTCAGTACAGATTTAATTTCTTGATAAGAAACTATTTCTTTTCCATAAATCAAAGTATCACGGAAATGCTTAAAAGATTGGGGAAGAGAACACAAGAGTAACAAAGTCTTATCCTCATCATCAATTTTTGCATCTATATTCTCCAAATCCATAACCAAAGAATCAAACTTATCAAGATGTGAGAGTATAGATGTACCTTCAGTCATCCGAAGCATATATAGACTCTGCTTCAAGTAGAGACGATTCTCCACTATCCTCTTCATGTACAAGGCTTTAAGCTTATCCCACATGCTCTTAGTCGTAGTCTCCGTAGCTACCTCCCGTAAAACCTCGTTAGAGATGACGAGAGATTTAGAATGATGCTTGATCGGGCCTTCTTATCCATACCCGCAAGCTCTTCTTTTGACATATCATCTGGAATGCTCTCGGCTCCCTATAGTACCAAATCAACTCCGTCTTGAATTAGAATGGTCTCCATCTTGAGTTGCCACAAGCTGAAGTTGACATTTCTATCGAATTTCTCGACAACAATCTTTGTTATTGTCATCGTTGCCAAAAGATCCCAGAACTAGGCTCTGATACCAGTTTGTTAGAGCTAGCCCTAGGAAATTTACCACAAAGTAATTTTGGCAACCCAACAAGACAATAAAACGAAAAGAATAAAAGTGAGACAAGAACACCAGAACACCAGATATACGTGGTTCGGTCAATTGACTTTGACCTACCTCCACGGACGAAAGAGGAGCAAATTACTACTGCAAAAGATGGACAATTATAAATGCCTTAGGAAGATGTTCCTAGGCCATAAAACACCCGAAAATACTAAGCAAGAAAAACCAAACTATAAGTCCAAACTATTTAACTGAGTATGGACTTAAACCAAAGCAAACACTTGGGTTTTTCTTATGGTGCATCTGACTTCAAAGCCCAGGCCCTTATTTATAGTTCCAAGACGAGACAACAAGTCTGATTTTTTCGATGTGGGACTATGAGACTTGTCAAACTAACATTTACCGAGTGAAATTACAATATAGACTCATAAAAGCTTACTACAAACATGCTTTGCAACCCAGTTTTTCTGTCGAGTGCTTTCAGTCACAAGTAATGAATATATAGTGACACTTACTCATAAGTATATTCGTATATTCGTTAGATAAAGTTATAACTGTTTTAAAGTACCTTTTATGATCAAAGAAGACTAGTTGGTTACCAATTGTAAAATATTTCATTTCATAATTCCCTATGCATAAAAGATTGTTTCGTACATTAATACTTATTTTAGTATTTAGGGGTTAAAAAGGAGTTTAGAAACTCAGGATATTGACAGAAGATCTCTTGGAGATCTCTCTTAAACTCTATATTTTTTGGATGCATCCTTAAGTGGTGAGTCCTTTGTTTTTAGTTCTATATCCTTGTTTATTATCCTTCAGGTGGTGAACTTTCTGTATCCCTTTATGATTTTAAACTTAGTTGTGAGTTATCTTTTTTTATTTTATTAAAGTATTATCGTGAGTTCGTTCCTTTTCCAACCGAAAAACTTATTTGAGCAAATACAATTATACTATCAACTTTCTTTCAAAATTTATTCTACGTTACCCCTTATATCAGTTTTAGTGTCAGAGCTAAAGGTTAAAAATTATGATAAGGTGGAACGAAAAAGATGTAGTTGGTGAAGGTATTGACCATAAAGATGATATCGAGTCATTGAGACTATCATTATGAAGATTACTATATAATCTATAAGAAAAAAATAAAATAATTGAAGAACTTCAAAGTAAAAATAACTAGCGTGAAAATGATGTCCAAGAGTTTACTTCTGATGATGATATGTATCCTCGCCTAAAGGAGTTAAGAAGATTTCGAGCAAGGCATGAAGCTCAAGATGAGTGATAGAACAAATGCAACTTATGATTGAATATTCCAAAATTTGAAGGTAAAATCAATGTTGATGACTTTATCGATTGGCTTAATACAGTAAAAACGAATTTTTGATTTTTATAAATCACTAGAATAAAAGAAGGTAAAACTTATGACACTCAAACTCAAACGAAATGCATCTTTTTGGTGGGAAGATTTGAAGAAGCAAAAGAACGTTAGGGGAAGAGTAAGATCGTGACATGGGAGAAAATGAAAAGGGAGTTGAAGAAAAAAATATTTACCTAACAATTATAGGCAAGAGATCTTTCTCAAAATCTATGGTTTCAAGCAAAACATCTTAGTGTGGAGGAGTACATAGTAGAATTTGATAATCTCATGTTAAAATGTGAGCTTGTAGAACTAGAAGAGTAAACTATTGCAAGATACTTAGGAGGTCTAAAATATGATATTGCTAAAGTGATTCAATTGCAGACATATTGGTCCTTACTGATGTAAGCAAGTTGGTTTTAAAAGTTAAAAAACAATAGAAGTTTGAAAAGAGTTTTCGGTACAGGTCAAAAGAAGGCTATACGAAAGGAAAAAATTTCAAACATATTGTCTAGAGTAAGGTGGTATCAAAGGTGCAAGATAAGGGTGAAGGATCTGCTGGCTACAAACAAACACATAATTCTTCTACTCCAAGTGGCAAAAAATGCTTCAAATATCATAGTTTTGAGCATATTGCTTCAGATTGTCCAAATATTAGGATTGTTACTTGGTTGAAGATCATAGTGATGGAGGAGAAAATAAAACCAACGACGATCAAAATATGATGATGATGAGAAAGAGATTACTTATGTTGATCGTGGATTGTCTATTGTATTGCAATGTAGCTTATAAGTATCCTATGTGACCAAGAATAAAAGTTAGGTGAGAAAACATATGTTTCACACTAAATGTACTTCTCATGGTAAGGTATGCTCGGTGATCATCAATAGTGGTAGCTTTGAGAATGTGGTATATTTAGAGATAGTGTAAAAGCTAAAATTGGATATAATCCCTCGTCAACATCCTTACTAATTATATTGGTTACAAAAAGGAAATGACATTAAGGTAACTAAAAGATGTTTAGTTTCATTTTCTGTTGGCAAATATTATAAAGATGAAGTATGGTGTGATGTTACTCATATGGACGCTTGTCATTTACTGTTAAGTAGACCTTGGCATTGTGATAAGAGTGTTATATGATGGCTACAAACATACTTATTTTTTAAAAATAAATAAAAATAAGATTATTTTAGCGTTATTATAACCTTATGAAATTAATCCACATAAGAAGAAAGTTAGTGCTTTTATGTCATATGGTGAATGCAAAGGTGAATTAGAAATGTGTGGTCACGTTTCAACTCTAGTAGTAGTAGAGGAGAAGGAACAACACAAGGAGATACAAGCAATCATGAAACCAATCCTAGAGAAGTTTCAAGATATTACACTAGAAGAGATTTCACATGGCCTTCCACCTTTGAGAGACATCCAGCATCATATTGATCTTATTCTAGGGGCTATTCTACCTAATAAGGTAGCCTACAAAGTGAGTCCTAAGGAGCATGAAGAACTTCAAAGGTAAGTGGATGAGTTAATAGAAAACATGTTGATTCTGGAGAGCATAAGTCCTTATACGGTTCTAGTCTTGTTGGTGCCTAAGAAGGATGATTCTTGGAGAACATATGTAGACAGTCGTGTCATCAATAAAATCACTATTGACTATCGTTTTCCCATACCAAGGTTAGATGATTTATTTGATCAATTGTATGGTGCTTCTATATTCTCTAAAATTGATTTGAGGAGTAACTATCACCAAATAAGAATGAGGCCTGAAGATAAATAGAAAATAATATTTAAAACTAGAGAAGACTTATATGAATAGTTGGTTATTCTATTTGGACTATCTAATACTCCTAGTACTTTTATGAGATTTATGAATCATATACTTAAGCCATGTATTAGAACTTTTATTATAGTTTACTTAGATGACATATTGGTATACAACAAGAGTGAAGAAGAGTATATGAATCATCTTAAAGAGATCTTTCTTATTTTGAGACAGCAAAAGCTTTATACTAATCTAAAGAAATATGATTTATTTACCTAGTATTGTGTTTTTGGGATATGTTATTTTAAAAGATGGAATCATGATGGATCAAAGTAAGGTGGAGGCTATTTTTAATTGGCCAACACCTACTTCATTGCATGATGTGAGGAGTTTGCATAGCTTAATCTCTTTTTCCAAGAGATTCATCAAGAGTTTCACTTCTATTATTGCTCCAATCACTGAATGCCTAAAAATGTGATAAATTTAAATGGACTAGTGGGGCTAATGATGTCTTTAAACTGTTAAAAGAAATTGTTGATGCATTAAGCAGAAAGCATTCTTTATTATCAGTAATGAAAGTTAAAATGGTTGGATCTAAGACATTCAAAGATCTCTATAAGAATGATGTAAATTTTGACTTAATTTGGCAGAATTAAAAATCAGGTTCCTTTCAATAATTTTCTATCTTTGATGATTTTCTTTTTCAAGCTAATATCTTATGTATTCCATCTTATTCTTTGAGACAAGTAATTTTAGCTAAAGGTCATGATAGTATTTTGGGAGAACATTTCAGCAGGGACAAGACTCTAGCTCTTGTTCAATCAAAATTCTATTGGCCTAAGATGTTCAAAGATGTTGAGAGACATGCAAAACAATATATAGTGTGTCATTTGATAAAAACATGAAATCAAAATTCTTGTTTGTACACTCTATTGATAGTGCTAAATGTTCGATGGAAGTAAGTGAGTCTTGATTTCATTTTGAGACTGCCAAGAACTCAAAGGAACGAAGATTCTATCATGGTTGTTGTTGATAGATTTTCAAAAATGTTTCAGTTTATTCCCTACAATAAATCAAATAATGCATTTCATATTGCTGATTTGTATTTTAAGAAGATTGATAAATTACATGATATTTCAAGAACTATGGTGCTTGATCAAGATTCAAAATTTCTTAATCATTTTTTCAGAACTCTTTGGAGGAAGCTCGGTACTTCCTTGAATTTCAGTAGCTTGCATCATCTACAAACCGATGAGCAAACTGAGGTGACGAACAAAAGCTTACGAAACTTGCTTAGAAAGTATATTGGCAAGAACATTAAGCAATGAGATATTATTCTTCCACAAATTGAATTTGCCTATAATCGTTCTATACATCATAGCATTTGTAAAAGTCTTTTTTAAGGTTATTTATGGTACTAATCATACTGGTCCTTTGGACTTAATCCTTTATTCTATAACTAAGCAATTTAGTGGAGATGTTGATGAAAGAGGTAAGTAGATAAAGTTGTATGAGGGTGTTTAAGCAATCATTGTGAAACAAAATGAGAGGTACATACAAGCTACTAATAAAGGTGGAGTTTAATATAGGTGATTTGGTCTGGATTCATTTAAGGAAGGAGAGGTTTTCACTAGGTAAATTTGAAAAATTGAAACCAAAGGCTGATGGTTCATTCAAGGTACTTAAGAAAATTGGCAAGAATACTTATGAGATCGAACTATATGAAGATTAAGGAGTGTCCCCAACATTTAATGTGATTGATTTAAGTCTTTATCATAATTATGTTGATGAAACAAACGAGGACTTGAGGACAAGTCTTTTTCAACTAAAAGAGATTGACACGAGAGCATCTAATTTGCTACAATCAACTCGTGTAGACCTAGTTGATACTATAATATTCTGTACAAGCCATAATATTATCTCATAGCCTTTTACTTAGCTCACTGACAGCTCAGGAGCATATTCCTTGAATAAAGTTACAATTATTTCAGTTTATTTTTCTTTATGACCAATGAATACATTAAAAAAGTTGAATAGTAAGTCTTTTGGTTTTAGTTTTGTATCATTGTTTAGTGAACTTTTTGTTTCCTTTGTGATTTTAAATTTTGATGAGTTATTTTTTTTATTTTATTAAAGTATTATTGTGAGTTAATTTCTTTTCTATCCAAAAAATTTATTCCAAAATATAACTGGATTATCGACTTTTCTTTCGAAATAAAACTTATGTAATGTAAATGTCTATTTACTCTTAGTTTACTCTTAGTTTACTCTTTCATAAAGATAAAACTTATGGACTATTTTTTAGCTCTAGCTAGTATACTACAATAATTTCTGAAGGTATTTAAGGTAAATTGAGTTAAGACCCACAGGCTAACCCAAATCAATGACCACTCTGCATAGACCATGATATTACTATCTCATAATATCTTGACTTGGCTCTAGAAATCTGATTGATAAAAGTACAAATCCTCTTTCAACAAACAAAAGTGATTCTGAAACTAAAACCAGCTTGGTAAAAGATAGATGCAGGTAATAAAGTAAACGTTTACTTAGTTTTATGATAATTTAACGAGGCTCACAAATTGTGTTAGCCTCCAAACCTATAAAATCACTGGTATATATAAGGAAGCTAACGAATGTGCCCACTGGTTAGTAAATTTTACAAAATGTAACCACGTAAACTTTATCCAGAGGTCTAAGTGGCCTCCTATTTTGTATTCTCTTTTGAGCTCTGACAAATGATTAGGGTTCCTTCTTTTTTGTTAAAAAATATTATTAAAAAACCATATATGTGTGAATATATAACTTACCAATAAATTATAAATTTATTGATGAGTTTATATATATATTTTATTTTTTTTGTCAAAAGGTAAGTGGCGAAGATGATATATGAGTCCAAGACTTTGTGATGGTCCGCTAAAATCTTAACTAGCTAAGCTAATTTCACTAGCACCTTCAGTTTAAAAATTTATTTGACAATAACTTCATGAATATATCAAATATTTATGAACTTATAAACGAGCGAGTTCCAATCTTTCCAAACGAGCACGAGTAAGGTCTTAAATAAATCAAAACGACTTGATCTCATTTGTAACCTCGAGGCTTTGAGGATGGATAGATTTCATGGACCTTACATGGCTCAACCCAATGAGTTTCACTGTGATGGGAGAGGAATGCCAAGTGGATGGCTGACTCTCTTATAGACTGATGAATTGCTTGATATAATTGTGCTTCTCCGCTGTCACTTACGTTGTGAACCTTCATCTACTTTACGTGACTACTGCAACCATGGGTGGATGTCAAGTATGCAATTATAAGTTGCATTATTAAATGGATTGGAGACTTGGAGTACCCAGTGATCTGATTGATGATTGGTCTCATCCTTTCATGGCTGGACTTGGATCAAATTTTGGCATTCTAACCAACATTGCCTACTGCACCGAAGTGATTATACTATACTTTATCTCAGTTTGACATATTCTAATTTTGAGTAAAAGAAATTATATGCACACTTTCTTTCTCTTGTTCCATTTGATAATTTCATGTGAAATTGATTTAAGATTTGGTAGTGGTTTAGGGTATGTTCTCTTAGGCCTTTTCCTAAAGCCACATATCCCATTTTTACTATTGTATATCTCTCTCTTCTATATTAAATCATACTCATAACCTCCAAAGATTAGAATTTTATTGACAAATATTCTTTGATTGTTATGATAACTATAACACTCTTCAATTTAATCTGCTATTAGAAGTATTCAAATATTTGAATTGATTTATAAGAGTTTGATGGGTATATTATTATTAATTTGGGTCCGATAATTTATGTTAGTATTTCTGACTTAACAAGTTGCTTTTAGTAAACAAAAATATTTGTTACATGATAAAATGACTGTAATAACATTGTGCACCAGTACACATCTAAATATACCAAATAATATTCTTTCTTAGGCATAAAAGAAAAATAATTGAGATGAAAATTTTATAAACTCTAATACATATATTTTTTGAAGATTGTTACAAAATTGTTAATTCAAGATACATTGATGTTTTCATTTTGTGATTCTTTTGGATACTTGGCCACATTTCTCTTAATATTAATGACCAAGGTAGACCCAATATTAATATTTTAATATTTTTTATTTCAACAAAATTTGTAAAAGAGAAATATATTCAATTAGTATGTGTTTCCAATGGCCGGAAAATTAAACTTCACTATAATATATCCTACATAGTGCCTATTGCTCTCAAAAGATCATGGAGACAATCCTACCAAATTGTCACATGAGAGAGACAAGTGACAATGAAGAAATGAAAAGATTCCATCATTGTAAAAGTGAAGGAGATAAGAGAGAGCATAATACTTAGGTCAAAAGATGAACACCGTGCACACTTTGAGGTGGGGAACGATGAGAGTACAATCCTAATTGAACAAGTAGGTTGCAGGCATATATCAATGATTTAGGGTGGGGTAGCTAAGATATATCTTATTATACCTACTTGAATAGGTTGGAAATAGAACATGGAAAATGAATTTATGTATTTTTTTTTTCAAAACGAAAAATATTGTCAGTACATAATGGATTTTTATCAAAGAATATGATGATTATCTTGAGTCTAATATGAAATCTCGATTAACATAATCTCTATGATAATCTTCGCTTTTGAATTTTTATTTAGCTAAAAGAAATGCGAGCTTATTTCTTGATTTTATTTTCATAAAATATATATTGTTTTTATTTTTTGAAAGTTCTAGGTCGGTGGTGGATAAAATATTGTCTTTATCATAAATCTCTTTAGAGAAAACAATCTTCGATTTGTACGATGAGATGGCTACATCTAATTGTGTGATCTGTGATGTCAATGCCGACTTGATCTTAACATATGTGGATTAACGTATTCACGATGACAATAACAAGTCATGCTTGGTTGGAGGATTAAGATATTCGAGAGCTTGAAGCATGTTTTTGTTTTTCCTTTGATCCAAAGTATCTCACGGCATGCAGTGGTTTATAGTAGGGATGGTGAAAATGATTTATAATGTATACAAATTTGTATGGAGGTCATCATACATTATGTTGTCAACTTAGCCAAACAAGACTCAACTCTTGCAGAAGAAGAAAAAGAAGGTTTATATATCATATTCATATATGTAGAAAAATCATGTGACATCTAGCTTACCTACATGTGAAATATTTTTTTGATTTAAAATGCTTTTTTATAGGCTACATGGGGACACTTCAATATCATCTCGAAAGAAAAATCTACCATAGAATGTGTTGGTCAGTTGCTGTAGATTGACCGGACATGTCCGCCACTGATAATAATGAAAATTTTCTTGTCATTTTCTTTGAATATTTTTCCTTTTTTTCACTTCCATTCCTCTGGTCGATATTTTTTTCCTGAATTAGAGTTGTTTTTGTTAAACTCTTTTCTTCTTTTATTCACATTATTTGTTTGTTTTCTCATATTAAACTATAGTTTCGAATGGACTAGACTCATATTTAACTATGGATATGAGTGAGTGTGCGACTTTATTTTCTATTTTGATTTAATAGGATTGAAAGATTGATGATATATTATTTATAGAAGAAAAGCTTACTAATGAAAGTGAAGAGAAACTGCCAAGATGATTTTTATGTGGCCACTCCTAAGATTAAAGAAAAAATTCAGCATATATGTTAAGATAAATATTGATTATTTAGGAGAAAAGACGATTTGGAGCTAATTGAATCTCTTTTCGAGTCGATCTTAAGATGAACTCCTCTAAAAAATATCTAAACCATATAGAACTATGTTAGGACACTCTCGACAATACCTCTCTGATACCTAAGTTGATAAGTTGGATGGGTGGAACCAAAACATGTTCACTGTCTTAAGACATACTTATGAGTCTTTTTTATAGCATATACTTAGGACTGTTACACTCACTTATTGTGCACTTCTTGTGAGGAGTTTGTACGATGCTTCGTTGTGTTGCTCATGTCAAGCTCACTGGCCAATCCATATAGAATTGAGGTATCCTTCACGTGTATATGATGTATCGATCATGTGGAGTCGACTCTATGGTCTTGTCATATCAACCACGTGAAGTTGAGGTGATGAAATAGATCTATTTGGTATAATATTATCGTATTGTTCATGTGGAGTTGAGTTGTTGAGATAGAGCTCTCATGTTAGGTGTGTGACATTAAAAATAACTTGTGATTTAAAAATATTTTGAGAGAAGTGTAGGATCGAGAAAAAAAAAAAGATGGAATAAATTATAGAAGAACAACTACAAATCTATATTTGATGTTTTTGAGAAATAAGGTGAAAAAACGGATTGAACCCTAATTTTTAGATTAAGATGATATATTAAGATTAGAGTTAGATTATACGTCACTAACGATTCTGATAATCAAAATTTGAAAGAATATCAAACACATAAGGATTTACTTAGTGGTTATGTCATAGATTGGAATAAAAATATTGAGGAATCATATAATTCCTTGTTAAAGTGGTTTGAAAACTCTATTCTATTGAGGAATCTATACTTTTATTGATTGGGATATGATAATTTAGAAGACTAAATTTTCTTCTAAGAGGGTGGAGTGTAATATCCTTTATTTTTGAATTATTTATGATATGATAATTTTTAATTATTTAATATAAAAAATATTTAATAATTTCTTACATTAAGTAATTTTATATTTAAAGATAAATGCTAGGGACCAAATTATGAATTATAGAATTTGAATATAATTTGTAAAAAAATTTATGTTAAGTTAGTGGAGGAAAAAATAAAAGAAAAGATAAAAAAAGAAAGTGATATGTGTCTCTAACTAATAAAAGATATGTACCACCTACATTAGCTATATTATTGACATATATATTTTTGTTGCATGCTTATTATCTTGAAACATCTCATGTTAGTTGAATATTTATAATTAGAGAGTAAAAGGTGAAAAAAAAATATAGTTTGTTTAAGATAGATTCAATTATAATGTAATGTGATAGAGGTGGTATTTTCATCATAACAATATATTTGTTAGGTCAATTATACTTTGTATATTTGTTTTTCGAATGATATATATATATATATATATATATATATATATATATATATATATCATTCGAAAAACAAATTAATTCAATAAGTTATTAAAGATGGTACAAATTATTCAACAAGAGTTATAGATTTTTATGGTTAGACAAGATAATTCAATTAATATTAACGAGTGAAAGGAGAAAAATAATAATAAAGACTCTACGAGGAATAATAAAATAATTTGAGTGTTCTTGATTTAACTCAAAATATTAAAATCTTTAGAGATTAATAACAAAATAATGATTATTGTGGTTTAGCCCATATAGTTAGGAAATTATGACTTGCTATATTCTTAAAAATTATTTTTAAAAATATTTTTATCCAGTAATTTGAAACATCAAGCAACATAACACATGTTCTATGTCATAGAAAAGAAAAAGGTGGATGATGTCTTAATCATCAAGTTTTGGTATAGAGTACAAAGAAAAAAAGATAAAAGTAAAAGAGACAATAAACGTGCGTTCATTGTCTTTACTTAATCCATGGAATTGGACAACTTAGTCCACCATATCCCATTATTTTGCTTTCGGCATCTGTTGATACAGTTTGATGCACTACCACACTCCGTTGTGTCGTGATTGACACGATAGCCTAGGTTGAAGTCATTGTTGACCAATTAGCCACACTGCGAAGTGTACAAGATATACCCACCTCCCTACTTCAAGGAATAAGCTTTGTCTTGTAAGCCTCCGTTTCTAGCTAAAACAAACATTAAGAATTACTTGATTTTGCTCGAATCAAATACCTCCAATTTTGCTGACCGAAATGACTTGTTGCACTCCCAATCACATGCATATATCATGTTAAGAATAAAATATTAAATTAATAATTAATAATCGCCCAAGGAACACATTAAATATATACATCCGATTAATTTAAATTTCTTACGTTGGGTTTCAATTTACTTATCACCCATATATAGAAGGAAGTATTAAGTATATAAATTTGATCGTTTAATATCTTAATTTAATTTCATAACAAAAGTAGAAGTTGACTTAAATAGACCTATAAGTGCTAGATAGGTCTATCATTAACTTGGATTTAGGTATTTTAGGTCAGCCATTTAGGTTCAAGATTTTAACAGGTAAATTATCTTATCATGTGAGCCATGACCAATTGGATCATAATATAATGAATTCGAGTAAAAAATAGTTATTAGTGGATGGGGCTAACAAATATATTGTAACGTGAAACCATCGTTAGGTTGGCCATTACATTACATGTAATATGTCATGATTTAATTTAAGCTATGTTAATCGTTAAATGAAAGAGATTAAAGATATTATAATATCTTAGCCTAATCTTATATCGGAAGAGATTAGGCTAATCTTATATCGGAAGAGATTAGGTTGGCTATTACATGTAATATGTCATGATTTAATTTTAAGATATATTAATTGTTAAATGAAAGAGATTAGAGAGATTAATATCTTATATCAGGAGAGATTAAGTTATATTAGTCGTTAATTTTAAGCCCTTAAATGAAAGAGATTATAATATCTTAGCCTAATCTTATATCACAAGTGCAAAATGACTTAAATGAACTTACGAGTATTAGGTTAGACTACTACCATATGAGTCTAGATATCGATAAATTACTAGATCAATTATGTTACGGAGTCGGTATATTATTTACAACTTAAAATTTTTAGATTTAATAAAATTAATAAAGACATAATTTTTTTAGATTTAATGCAATTAATTGAGAGTTTTGAGAATATGTAGAGATCAGAGAAATAAATCGAAAAAAAATTAATTCCGTAGTTTAGATGTGGATTAAAACAAGGTGATCTCTTAGTGCATGAACCAACAAGATAGCAGGATTCCCTGACGACATCCACATACTAAAATAAAAGCAAAGTCTAGCAACGGCTTACAGTCCAATAGGAAACTCTAAAGCAAGTAGGCAGTGTGTCTCATCCGACGAGAACGCATGAGGGAGAGATATCTTTGTGTGGGCGGCAACACCACATGTTCCTTCTTTTTAGGTTTCGTGAGGAAACACACTTGTGTAGCGCAGTTTTGGCAGCAACCAACTCATCCACACCGTGGTATGTGTGCTGTAATCCATCTCTCTCTCTCTCTCTCTCTCTCTCTCTCTCTTGGCAGCAACCAACTAGTCCACAACAGGGTATGTGTGCGCTGTAATCCATCTCTCTCTCTCTCTCTCGCTCTCTCCTGTGGCAACAACCAACTCATCCACAACGTGGTATGTGTGCTGTAATCCATATAATCCATCTCTCTCTCTCTATCTAGATGCATTTATCTCCCTATAAATCTATCGATCTCTTTCTCTACATCCATCAACACGTTGAGACAACCTTTTTAGTGATAGACAAGCAAATGCGAATTGGTGTTGTTGAGGCTGATCCATCTTATATCACGGCAAAATAATTATGTTCTGTTGTACTGACAGGACCAGCTGTGTCATACCTGACTGTCCCAACCAAAGGACAAAGTAGCAAGGAATCTTAAAGAGACATCTTTGGTGCTTCCTAGGTTCCCATTCTCCCATAGTTTTCAGATTTCTCAAAATTCTAATGTTAATATTTTTTTCTCTATTTTCATGGTCTTATAATATTGATATTAGATTCGCTTGGGGTTTTTCATCCATCAAATATATGATACATAAATTGCCTTGAGATTCATGAAACTTGGAAACCAATGATTAAAAAACTATTTTATGAAATTTGGATCTATCTTTGTTTAGAACCACAAGGTTGATAGGTGATACAATTACTAGGTTGGGTCAGCTGGGACTTGACACATGGAACTCAAGTAGTCAAACTCACCATATTGGTAGGAACTCGTGAGCATTATATTCTTTGAAATATTTCTTATTCAAAGAATATTTGATTTCATAAATAAATAGGAGACTCTCATATGGTTCTGATCAAAATCTTACTTTTACCTCGCACATTGAGCATCTTACTAACTTGAATGAAGTGATAGTATCAGACATATTCATAATGCTAATTTTACGGGAGATGCACATGACACGAGGGATTCGGTTTAAGGGAGTCATTTTAAAAGAGCATTCACCATCCTTGGAAATTTAGTTTTTATGTTTTGTTAGCCTTCATTGAATGAGTGGCTTGACTTTGTGATGTAGATTGATGATCGATCCTAACACTAATAATAGGTGAGATAAACTAAATTAACATAACAAAGAATCTAAATGTTAAAATTATATTTATTTTTATTATTTCAATATATGAGATGATTCCTTAAACCTATCCAAATTTAGAAGAAAATTTAAAAATTAGACTGAAACATGTCTCTTATAGAGATTTTAGTATCACGTAGCTAAGAATAAAAAAAATTCTCCATAAGCTTATTGCTAAAGTTCTCATTTTATGCATTATAAAAAACTATTTTAAGGGAAAATGACTTAAAAAAGCTCATAATTTTTAATTTTTTTCGTAAAGCATTTAAGTTTAAAAAATTATCATAGAGCGGCTCCTAATTGTATGAAAAGATAATTTTCCCTCGTAACATTAAAAAATTTCTGCTTGCGACCCTCGTTATAGCCCTAGCCTATGGTGGTGGTGCTCATTGGGAATTGTGTGAAAAGATCATTTTCCCCTGTAACATTGAAAAATATTTGCCTAGCCACTTGACCCATCGTATCTTAACGTGGATTGTCATGGCCCTAACTTGTGGTGGCGGTGCTCCTTTGGAAGCAGTGGGGCAGCCTTGTGCATGGTGGAGGGGGCAATTACCATGGGCTATAGTGGAGGGGGTGGCAAGCCCTCCCACAAGGCTGTAGGTGTATGGGGGCGACCTCGTACATGACGAAGGGAAGCGACATGCCCTCACACGAGGGTTACAAGCGACGATGGGATGATGAGAGTGATAGAAGACCATGATATAAGCAAATATGGAATAATAATTTTACATTCTTTGCATGTTCTAATCTTCAATTAATCTATAATTTGAGGATCATTCACAGATTTAAGTGCATAATTTGAGCACTGATTAAGAAAAATATCTTTCTTACAACCTATATAAATATGTATTACCTTAATAAATGAAATAATCCCTTTCATAATAACTTTTTCATGGTATCAAAACCTTCTTGCTTCAAATAAGGCTCCCTCTTCCTCGCGCTATCTTCTTATTCCTTGCCTACCCTGTTGCTGCTTTATAACTCTTTCTGCTTTCGAAATCTAGCATTGCATTGAAGACGAAGACGCACAACTCCTCCTTACTAATCTCCTAGCATGATCTACTCTGTAATAAATCCACTTCACTTTGCCGATTTGATCAACTTCCTCTTAATGATCGACCAACTTATCTAATGATCCTTTATTGCTATGCAATTCTACTTGGTGGGTGTTCCCTCTACTCTTACCTACTAAGCATATTTATTTGTATCCTCATCCCCTTCTCATCAATTGCCAAACTCACTAGTGCCTTGGATCCATAGTTGACCTCTCGATGATAGTCTATTGCTCATCACTATCCTTTTGACTATACCATCAACACTCATGATCGAGAGAAGGATTCACGAGAGAACGAAAGAGATCGCTCTCTTCTACACATCTCATATTAGATCCTCCCTTGTGCACTTCTTAAAGAGATCAAATCCTCCCCTATGGACTTCTCAGATCTTATCTCCTCCAACAGATTAGATCTTTACCATTTGTGCATTCAAACCAAATCATCAATT
Organism: Musa acuminata AAA Group; assembly: GCF_036884655.1. Lineage (NCBI taxonomy): Eukaryota > Viridiplantae > Streptophyta > Magnoliopsida > Zingiberales > Musaceae > Musa > Musa acuminata. The sequence continues at coordinate 31,103,761 of NC_088352.1, read as the reverse complement.
GATTTTAGATTTTCCCTATTGAATCATAGTATCTTCTCAACATGTCTTTCTCCTCCATATCTAATACTCTAATTATTGTTTCCTCATGAAATAATAGTTTATCTCAACCTACCAGACTTATATCTTTCAATGTAACAATTTTAATTCTCTTCAAGCTCTCCAAAGGTGATAATTATACATATTGGCTAGCACAATTCACCAATCTCCTCTTTGGATATGATTTATTAGGCTACATCGATAGCTCTCTTGGTTATTCATAAAAAAATCCAAATATTAAGAGAACTCTTCCGAATGGCAAATCCTGATCATAAGTTATGGCTATGATATGATCATCTCATTCTACAAGTCATTCAAGCCTCAGTCATTGGCTTTATACCCTACTAATCTCTTCATGTAACATTATAATAGAAGCATAATCCAAGTTATGAATCACACTTGCAAATTGCTCTTGGGCTTGCATGTTAAGCCTTTTATCTATGTTAATAAAAATAATACAAGAGGAAAGTACTATTGTTGATTGTATGCAAAATCTAAAAGTTATTATAGATGATTTGATTTTAATAGGTTATCTCCTAAGTGATAAAGAAGTTATTTTTCATATTCTCAATGTCGTAGGAGATTAATATAAGAAACTAATGATAATAATTTGAGCACATGACTTACCAATGTTATTTAAAGAACTATATGACAAGCTAATTGATCATAAAACATATCTAAAATGAAAAAAGAGAAAGATGTGACCAACTATCACAACTTAATTCAATAAAAAAGCTAATGAAAAAGGCAATCAAAGCAACAAGAATTTCAATAAAGGACTGAACAAGATACCTCCTAGTCATATAGGTAATAAATAGAGTCAACATTCTCTATTTCACTATTAATTCTCTAACTATAGTAGCAACTTCAACTCAAATAACTCAAGAAATAACTTCAACTATAACTATCAGTAGTTTTGATATCTCAATAATAACAATTAATAAAAAATCATCTGCTAGTTTTGTGACAAAATTGGACAAATAATAAAAGTTTATCGATCTTAACCTAAGCCTATTACTATTCCCAACTGGCCTCAAGCAAACATCATGAATACTTCAATTGCTTATTCCTTAACTAAGCAATTAGATTATTGACACAGTCAATTTCATAGAGACCTTTAGTCTAATTGTTAAATTAATGATAATTTGACTCATTCTGAGCTTGACTATCACTCAAGATTGATATATACGACAACTATATATTAACAATAATTTTTTTACAAGAAACCTTAACTGAAGATTCTTTTTTGCAACAACCCCATGGCTTCATCCATCCTTAGAATCCAGATCATGTTTGTAAAATATAAAAAGCTATTTATGGATTTTGCCAAACTCCAAGAGCCTAGTATATCAAACTTGGCTAATTTTTTATGTTAATCGACTTTGTTAACTTTAAGCCTGACACCTTCTTATTTCTACAATAATAAAAGGGTATTATATAGCTACTAGTCTATATAGATGACATTATTATTACAGATAATAACTTTATGAAGATAAAATAATTCCCTAATCAATTAGTAGATCGATTCTCGATCAATAACTTAAAAACATAAAGCTAATTTTTGGGAGTAGGAGTAATGTTTATATCTTTTAGATTTTTTTATTACAAAAAATTACATTCGAGATCTATTACGAAAGATAAACATTCAAAATATCAAAATAGTCACCCCACTCTTCACAACTAAGTTACTCAAATTATATGATAGCAACCCGACTACAAATCCCACATAGTACGGACAAGTACTTGTTTCCTTGTAATATTTATTTCTCACACATTTAGATATTTTTATTTATAATTAATAAATTATCATAATTCATGTATCAATCCTCCACTACATATTAGTTTACACTAAAACATATTCTACTATATCTTAAAGGGACTCTCAATCATGGACTTTTCCTTTGTAAACAATCATCACTTCATTTTCGTGCCTTTGTGGATATTGATTGGGTAGGCGATACTGATGATAGAACACATACGTCAGCTTATGTTATTTTCTTTGAAACAAATCTGATCAATTGAAGTTCTAAGAAACAAAATATAATCGTAAAATCTATCATTGAAGTTGAATACTAAACCATCACTATCATCACTCAAAATTCAATTGAGTTATGAATCTGCTACACAAACTTAACATTACCTCTCAATCCACTCTTATAATATACTGTGATGATGTCGATGTCACATACTTATACACTAACCCGATGTTCCACTCATGTATGAAATACGTTACCATCAACTTTCACTTTATTAGAGATTAAGTTATCAAACGTCAACTACCAAACTCCTTCACAAGACTCTCGCTTGTAGGATATTTCAGTTACATCAATCCAAGATTAGTATCCTTGACGAAAGTTTAATCTTATGAGGGCATAATAGAAGACCTATAGGTAAATATGGAATGATAATTTTATCTTTCTTATAGTTTTAAAGATCAGTTACAAATTTAAGTGCATAATTTTAATATATGATTTGGCCATATGATCGAGGAAAATCTATTTCTCATAACCTATATAATTACATATTATCTCACTAAATAAACTTATTTTTTTATAATAAATTTTTCAAGGGATCGATAATGTGGGCCTACTAAGCGTACGGTGAAGAGGGGAGGTTGGTGGGGGCAAAGGCGTGATGCAAAATAAATATTTTTATAAAAAAATCTGTAAAAAGTTTTTAAACTTGGATCTTTCCGAGAGCCCCTGCTTTAATAAAAAAACACACGCATACACCTAATATTATATGTACTATTTGGTATTATTTTATTCGCGCTTATGAACCTAGACTTCGAGTGCATATATAGCTAATTATTCTTACCACCGGATCCCTTAAATTTAGTTCATTATTCATTTCCTGCATTAAACTTTCATGCATACGAGGTATTCATTAGTTTAATTGATAAAGACTTAATATTTATTGTATGATCCTGAGTTTAATTTTTTTTCCATCGTTTTCTTTTACGAGAAAGTAAAAAAACCTTATGTAGCTTCTTTTTTTTTTTCCCCTAATCTCACTGGTTCACAGAACCGTGGACGCAAGCGTTGACTGCGTCAGCATTTTGGTAACAGTGCAGAAAACCATTTCTCTTGGCAACGCCAACGCATCACAACACTCTTCCACCAATCATCCATTGCCACGTCAACCAACCACAGCACTGAGATCTTAATTCCATGCAAATCTTTTGGTTGGATTCTCTGTCTTTCTTTCTCTCTTTACATGCCTTCCTATAGTCACCATTCCCATGTCTCGTGATGCTGCGAATGCCAACAGACGCAGTGGCTCCTCCTGTAATACAAGTCATGCAACAAGGCCATTTCCATGCTCCTTACCCTATATAATGCCTATTCCATTCCTTCCCATCCATCTCCGTTGCGTTAGAGCAATCTGTCTTCCTCCGTATATAGAAAGCAAGACGACAGCTCCACCTCCTCCTCTCTCCTCTAATCTTCTAACAGCGACACAGTAGGTAGGGAGAGAGAGAGAGAGAGAGAGAGAGGAAGATATGGGAGGAGGATACGGAGAGGGGGAGGCGGAGGGGCGGCGCTTCGCGGTGCTCCTGTGCGCCGAGGATTCGGAGTACGTGAAGAAGGTGCATGGCGGCTACTTCAAGGTGTTCGTGAGCCTGCTGGGGGAGGAAGGCGAGACGTGGCACGTGTACCGCGCGGCGCGCGGCGAGCTGCCCCCCCCGGAGGACGTCGACGCCTACGACGGCTTCGTGATCTCCGGTAGCTGCAGCGACGCCCACGGCGACGACCAGTGGATCCGCGACCTCCTCTCCCTGCTCGAGGCGTTGGTCTCCAAGAAGAAGCAGCTCCTGGGCGTCTGTTTCGGTCACCAGGTACTCCTCATTGACGACTCCCGTTGTAGAATGCTAGTCCAAAGGCATGGATTTGGTGCCCGCCGGGTGTTCGACCCGTTTTCACGAGGGATGCCTGAGATGTGAGACAATTAGGGGAATTGAGGCCATTTTGGTCATTCCACAGTTTGAGTCTGATGATTCTTAGCTTCCAAGGCATCATCTTGGAAGAGAATTAGAACTAATCATCTTCTAATTTTGTCGGTCATCGTCATCATCATCATCGATGGTTTAATTGTGCAGTTCATATGTTTGATGGTTTAGGTGGCTTTCATTGAAGAGTAATTATGTACTGTTACGGTCCCTATGGCTCTACATCACCTTCTTTTTCTACCATTCTAAACTAGCATTTGGGAATGTGGCTAAACTCTGAATCCTAATGATAGGAGATACAAATTCACACTTCCCTTCTCGTTTGATTGATATTGGCAAAAAAAATCAAAGATTAATATCATTTGAGATATGCGAAAAGAAACCGTGATGTAGCAACATCAAGGACCATGTCGAAAGCCTGATGGCCAAGTTATCTTTATCCTTTGGAATTAATTTAGTATTTGATCTGGTCAAGTCAGAGACCTTCTTTCTTCTCTTTTCTTTCTTTGTTCTTTGAGATAAAAGTCAGAGGTACAATGAGAAATACTTGGCTGAAGTCTCTTTAAAAGAAATGTTTTGACCAAAGTAAGGTGACAATTGTAGGCATAAATTAATTAATTGGCTAAAGAAAGCCCTCATTTGCATTGACTTAAGAACATATACAAAAGGTAGACATGAACTATACAAATAATTTCGAAGTTCACTGGCTTCACTTTTCAAAGATTTATGGAGCCTGACCTGGTGAAAATTGTTCATTAAATGAAGCATGATTCCTTGTCTTAGCAAGTTTCAAACTTGTAGCATGAATAATTTTAGTTATCAGATTGGGAACAATTTATGGTGAAGCATTTCTCCTCCAACAAAAAGGAAAAAATGGAAAATTGATGGTCTAGCATAAGAAATATGCACATCCATGAGCATATGAGAAGACTATACAGATCCTATCAAATCTTTACCATGAGACAAACAACTATATTCTCTAACTAAAGCTAAAGGATTAGACATGAAAAAAAGGAACATGATTCATGTGAACAAATAAAAAAAGTTGAATTATAATTTGCTCTTTTCGTTTCGACATGGTTGACAAGACTGCTCATTTTGATGCTGGTGGTAAGCATGCCTTTTTGTTTTACACTGCTCATTAAGTTTTGTTGAGAAGCTGAAAATGATGCAGCTATAAGACTTTTGCTGATTCTGACATATTTGTTTCACAATCTACTTCAGCATCACTGAAACTTAATGCTTCAGAATCATCTATTTTTGCTTGCAGATTTTGAGTCGGGCATTGGGCGGCAAGACTGGCAGAGCCAAAAGAGGGTGGGATATAGGAGTGACCTGCATCCACCCCTCTCATTCCACCATCAAGCAGTTCTCGTCTCTCCACATCCCCTCTCATCTTCCTATCATCGAGTGTCATCGCGACGAGGTTCGTTATTGATATGTGGTTTCTTGTTCAGTTGTTCTTAAACCTTTTTCATGTCCCCTAACTTGTAATGCATTCAGTCATGGTTCATTTGTTCAGTAAGATTATAACCACTTTTAGCTGCAGGTGTGGGAGCTGCCTCCTAATGCAGAGGTAATGGCTCAGTCAGAGAAGACTGGCATTGAGATATTTAGGTATGGCAACCATGTAATGGGAATCCAAGGCCACCCAGAGTACACAAAGGACATCCTCATGCACCTTATCCATAGGCTCCTCCAACTTAATCTGATTCAGGTGAGATGCTGCCACTCAATACTCTGGAAGTAGGAAATTTGATATGTACTGTACAGATCATAATTCAGGATTGATACTAAGGACCGCAAGAAGAGAGAAAAAACTCAAGTTGTAGCACAACACATTAAATGAACAATTGTGATTCCTTATTTTACTTGATGTTATGCAAACCTTGATGATACAACTTTAAAGCCAGAGCACTTGAAAGATTAAGCAGTAAGATTAACATCATATTTGATATCTTTTCCTTTTGTCACAATCAACATGCATTGACTAGCTCTAGAAGCACGCCCGCACTCACACACACACCTACAGATCCAGTTTTTATATCAGAATGCAATGCAAAACTATTTTCTCTTTGAATCACTTGTCACAATCTGAGACTATCTTCTCTTTCTCTGTTAATTTCTTAAGTATACATAGTACTCTAAAAACAGCGTTTCCACAATTTTTTATACTGTTATTTATGATATTATTGTCCTCCTATGATAGACTATTTCGTACTAAAAATGATACTAGGAGACTACACACACACCACACACACACACGTACGCAGACACACACATGCGTACAAATCCAGTTTGCAAAACTATTTTATCTTTGAATCACTTGTCTCAATCTGAGACTATCTTCTATTTCTCTGTTAATTTCTTAAGTATAAATAGTACTCTTAAAACAGAGTTTCTGCAATTTTTGATACTGTTATTTATGATCTTGTTGTTCTCCTATGATAGATTATTCATACTAAAAATGATAATAGGAGACTACATTGAAAATGTCAATTTAAAGAAGTTCTCAAACATTTTCCTGAATTCAAATTAATTCTTATAGATGGTCAGCATGTAACTTTTGATGACTGCATTCATCAAAAGTTCTGCTGATTTGATGCATGATAAATTGCTCCTGGCTAACTTTTCATAAATGGCATTTGTAAGCCTTCTTATGTTAAAGGCTTTACCATGATGATCTTCTTGGAACATGCAATGTAACCAGACTTGGTTTCCTGCAGAACTGTCATGCTGAAGCAGCAAAAGCAAGCGTAGAGGCAGGAGAACCAAACAGAGAGGCATGGAAAAAATTATGCAAGGCCTTTCTCAAGAGCCAACTCTGATTGATACTACCCACAAAACCTTCCTATCTCAAATTGGAACCAGAATAAGTTATCAATTATCTCATCTTACAACTCCAGGATTTGTACATAGATCATTGTGTAATAGGTTTGCCTTGTGTAACAGTGCCAGATTTTATGGAATGTTATCAGCTGATGACTTACTTCAGAAAAATTACTTCTTTTGCATATGATGTCTATGTCTAATTTCTTTCAATTGAAGAGAACATCTTAGCACTGGGAGCATCACCCCAAGAACACAAAGCATCATTCTAAGTATCCAAATGGCAATTAAGCAAGGATCATCAGTCAAGAACATGCATGTAGTGAGAACAGGTCTTGATGAAAATATTAAAAGTTCTCTGCTTCTTGTAAAGTAGATACAAACAGTATATGTTCAACTATATCATGTTGTATCAACTAAACAAACAATCCTTTCTAAAAAAAAAAACAAAAAACAAAAAAACTCTACAAGCAATCCTATCATTTTTCTGTCAGATGATAAGAATTTTATTTGTCAGTGGAATATAAACTAGGCAAAAGACTCTTTTACATTAAATGTCAAAGACCCATTTTACAGATGAAAAGATCGATTTTTTAAAATGTATTAACATCTCATTTGTTACTTTGTGATGTTCCAGTCAACTTCTGCTACAAAATTGAGATGGTATACTTGCTTTCATGTGGTCTCTCAATAACAGTAATTCATTAAGCTGCTTTAATTGCCTGCTGCATGCTTTATGATTTTTCCAAGATGTGTAAATCATATATACATTTTATTGCAAACTCCTCAAGCAACAAGAATTTTTATTTATTTATGCATAGTAAATTATTTCTAAATCTTTATCCTTTATTTGATGTAAACCGGAATATAATTTTCTTTTTGTCAATTTTCACCCTTATTAGGTTCACATATTTAAAATGTTAATGTTCGACGTCAAATTTAAACATGTTTACGGAAATGATTCATAGTTGAATAAAGAATTTCTACCACATACTGTATTAGGGGTCATTTGTGCTTATTATTAAATAATTATAAAATTTTTGCAAGCCAAACACAAAGACCATTATTTCACGAAGCCAAACACAAGTAACTACCCATATCCGAATACAACGTTGTATGACCGACCATAAGCAAACTGGAAATAGCCACCGGAATAACTACACAAGCTTACTGCTATTTTCCAATTTTTTGTTCCAAACAAAGCAGACTTCAAAGTGTAAGGAATCTTGAAAGATCAGACATGACAAATTCCAGGAAAAATCAGTTTCAATTTTTTCAAATGAGAATTAGACAATTTAAGATTGTCATTCGAGCATTCCAACGAAGTTAACGACAACATAGTGATAAGTCTAACTTGGTCTATTAGAAGTGCAATTGTGCTTAAAGACCATCACGACTGTAGCAAGAAAAAAGATTGACAGTGAGGCGACAAAATAAAACGTTGTTGATACATTCTCACATCCGAGCAGCAATAAACATCTTCAGGCAAAGTTAAAAGGCGATTCCCTCAAGCTCGATATATTATTACTTAAAAAGACCAAACAATGATCGTGATGATAAACGATTAAGAACCTCAGCGGCATTCGTTCATATGCTAATTATATATTATTTTTTATTATTTCGATTCATATATTTTTAAAAATTATATTAAAATTTTTATGCTTATAAAAATAAAACATTTAATCTTATTTCTATTCATACTACCAATTTTACTTACGAAAATATCATACGTGATCAATGTATTCAATGATAAATTCTTTGTGGGTTCATTGATCCACCACCCTGAGCAGGAGGAGCTGGCGGTGGTGCCTGATGTGCTGCAGCAAACAATTCAGTTTGGAAGTAAGTATTCGCAAGTACTATGGATAAAAGGGAAAAAAAGTAAAAGATCAGGATGATCTAATATCATCAAGATAAGCTAATTACAACAGCTAAAATATTGCGCTAAATCAGATACATCTCAACCAATATGGTGAACCAGATTACAAGTACTTCATATTACAGTTCACAAATGACAAGATTTGTCTTCATCATGACAAACTAGCTTTCACAAATTTCAAAACACAAACTTAAGTTGAAACAGGCGAAGATATTAAATTTCTCATTTGGAAACAGTTCCATTAAAATCTAGTAATTAACAATTGAACATTTCAAGAACCTTTTGCCGGTCTTTTGTGTCCTACAACTGTGTACCATAGAAGATGGAGCGAATGAGTTTAGGAAACTCCATCTAGAGATATGAGATACCATCAATGAGATTGGTCTGAATTGGTGCTGAAAAGTACAAATTCGTGTAGAGTAACATTATTAATGACAAAGGGCAGATAGTGATAGAAGATAAGATTTCTTCAATTATATGAGAAAATCTCTCTACTCTGTTGAGGAAAATTCTCTATTCTATTGAGCAAGTATTACCTAGCTAAGGAGGATTCCTCACTAGAGCAGAGCATCGAGTAGCAAGAGGGGCTAAACGACCCATAGGTATTATTCAAAAAATTAGCTTCCGGAAAATATATATTTTGCTAAATATTAAAATTCATGATCGTATGCTTAAGATCATTTCCAAATGACCTAAACAAATTGGCAGCGTAGATTTTTACCCTAAGTCCATGATTTTTACCCTAAGAAGCATAGACATGATCGGAGGAGAATACCTCCATCATATCATCATCTAACATGTGATGGGAATATAGGAGCCATTCGATCTGGCGATTGAGGAAGTTAGTTTCCAATTTTGCCTATAAAAATCAAGGTAGAAATATCTTGATGGTAGTTAAGAAAAATATATACAAAAAATGTATATTGACGATATGATTTGAGAATATTGATGTGTGAAGTTACTAACAAAGATAATAAAAAAATATTTTTATTTATGAATAACTAGATATCGTTTTGATAAAAGATAAATCTATTTGTTAATAACCTTTATTTATTAACAACTAAAAGAGACTTGAAAAGAAAATTAATTAATATTAATGATGAAAAGAGAGATAAAGAAAGACTTAAAAAGAGTTTAATAGAAACTATAAATAAAGATATAAGTGCTTTGGACTTAACTAAATATATTTTCTTTTATATATTATAATATTAATAAAAGATTAATATACCCAATCTTAAATAGTTATGACATATGACTTTGCTATGGTTATTGTTGTTATTATAATATCTCAGTGTCATTAGAATCTAATATGTGATAGAAAAAGAAAAACTATCTGAGTATGCAAAGCTGTACAGTTATCTCAAGATTTATAATTAGCTTGTCATCTATCTAAAATTTCACTTGGCAATTCTAAGGAGAATGGAGAAATGTATTTATGTTTTCGAGGATAGGAATAGTGTACTTGTTTCTACAAATTGATATGAAATGTGTGTCCCTTCAAATATTAAAATTATTATTAATATCTATCCAAGCAATTTCGATTAACAAATATTAACCATGGTTACTATAGTTCATTTGAATTCTAAACAAAAATTAAAACATAAGAATCCAACAATCATTTTGAAACTTATAAATTTTTTTTTTTGTGGCAAATATAGGTGGTGGTGAAGATAGGATTCAAGCAACATTTAGTAGTTTGTGTGGAGTCTAAATATTCTTTAAAAAATTAAAATATTTATAAAAAAATATTATGGGATTACTTATCCACCTTCATTTAGTTACCTAGTTTCGTCCATTGTTATGTGAATCTTTGCCTAATTTGTAAAGGGAGAGAAGAATCCTTTAACAGTATTCTTTTTTCTCCTACCACTTCCCAAGAGGATTTTGGGATTTGATGCAATTAAAGTTAAACATTTCCTTTAACTACAATCATCTTGTGAAGTGAATTTTAGGATTTGATGCATGAATTGCAAAATAATGCATGGCTAAAAGAAATCATGTAAATAATAAATTCTCCAAGTCAATTGTATCCAACATTGGTAGTGCTATTTGGATTCTATGAAAGAATATAAATAATTTCAAATTTAACAATCATTACTCGCAATCCTATTCCATTGGTTAAAGATTTTGGTCATGTTCAAAGATAGCAATAGAACCCCCTATGTTGAGATTTTGTAAAGATTCAGAGCTTGTAAAGTCTGTTTGTAATTTGCATTGTCAATGAAGTGTTTTTCGGACATGTTTGCTTGTGGATCCCGATTGAGGCGTTCTTTTTAACCCGTTCTCTCTTTTGTTGGTCCTTAGGGACAATGGGAGGCTTCGGGGAGGCTGACCTTTGCGGACGGACGCGCGAGGGTGCCGCACGCCTTAGGCAAAACCAGCTAAGGTCGTGACAACTGGTATCAGAGCGGGGTTTTGGTGATTTAATTTTTGTATTTGAACATGGAGGCCAGTAATATTTCTCGCATGATTAGTTTGAATGGAAATAATTGAATGATATGGAAACCAAGAATGGAAGATCTCTTGTATTGCAAAGATTTGTATGGACCTTTGCAAGGGGATAGTGCAAAACCTACAACTATGATAGATGATTAGTGGAAGAGGTTAGATCGAAAAACAATTGGGTTTATTAGACAATGGCTTGATGATAGTGTCTTTCACCATGTTTCTACTGAAATTTCTGCATATTCTCTTTGGAAAAAATTGGAAAGTCTCTATGAGAGAAAAACAGCTGGCAACAAAGCTTTTTTGATCAGAAAACTTGTGAACCTAAAATATAGAGAAGGTGCTTCTATTGCTGAGCATTTGAATGAAATGCAGAGTATTATTAACCAGTTATCCTCTATGAAAATGTCTCTTGATGATGAGTTGCAGGCATTGTTACTTCTCAGTTCATTACCAGAAAGTTGGGAGACACTGGTGGTTTCCCTCAGTAATTCTGCGCCAGATGGTATTGTCACTATGAGTCAAGTAACAAGCAGTTTGTTGAATGAGGAGTTGAGAAGAAAGAGTTCAGCAACATCTCAGAATGATTCACAGTCACTTATCTCAGAGAACAGAGGAAGGTCAAAGTCCAGAAGCAGTTCACGTATGGGTAGGAGCAAGTCAAGATCAAGAAAAGATATTGTTTGCTATAACTGTGGTGAGAAAGGACATTACAAGAACCAATGTAAGCAACCTAAGAAGAACAAGAAAAAGGGAAAAGAAGTGGAGTCTACAGAATCAAAGGATAATACTACAGCTACAGTGCAGGGTGGTGATTATTTGATTTTGTCTCCTTCTGATGATATTTTTTCTTGTGTGTGTCAGGATCTTGAGTGGGTGATTGACACAGGTGCTTCTTATCATGCTACACCTCGGAGGGAGTTTTTTGCTACATACAGGTCTGAAAACTTTGGTGTTGTCAAGATGGGCAACTATGGCACAGCAGACATCATTGGCATGAGTGATATCCATTTAAAGACCAACCTTGGCTGCAAGTTGGTACTTAAGGATGTGAGACATGTGGTTGACTTGAGGCTGAATTTAATTTCAGTTGGAAGACTAGATGATGAAGACTATGAAAGCAGATTTCACAGAGGGCAATGGAAACTCAGTAAGGGTTCTCTTGTTATAGCTAATGGAAAGAAATGTCATACTTTGTACAGGTTGCAGGCTAAAGCTTATGGTGAGCAGTTAAATGCTACAGAGAAAGACTTCAGTATGGAGTTGTGGCATAGGCGATTGGGACACATGAGCGAGAAGGGGCTGCAAACTCTTTCCAAGAGAGAGGTATTACCAGATCTCAGAGGTATACATCTGAACCCTTGTATTGATTGTTTAGCTGGTAAACAACATAGAGTTTCATTTGCTAGTGCTGCTTTGTCTAGAAAAATGCATGCCTTAGACCGTGTTTATACAGATGTATGTGGTCCTTTGAGGACAAAAACTCCTGGTGGATCTGTTGATGTTCTTGGTATAAGTGGTGCACTTTATTTTGTCACTTTTATAGATGATTTTTCTAGGAAAGTTTGGGCCTATGCTTTGAAGACCAAAGATCAGGTTATTAATGTCTTTAAAGAGTTTCATGCCAGGGTTGAAAGGGAGACAGAAAGGAAATTGAAATGCATAAGATCAGATAATGGTGGTGAGTATATAGGATTGTTTAATGACTATTGCAGGTCACATGGAATCCAACATGAGATGACAGTTCCTGGTACACCTCAGCATAATGCAATTGCAGAGAGGATGAACCGCACCATCATGGAAAAGATCAGATGTATGCTTTCACAGGCCAAGCTACCCAAAAGGTTTTGGGATGAGGCTTTGAGGACTGCAGTTGATGTGATCAACTTATCACCATGTACAGCCCTAGATGGTGATGTTGCAGAGCATGTATGGTCAGGGAAAGATGTTTCCTACAAGCATTTGAAAGTGTTTGGTTGTCGTGCATTTGCACATGTTCCAGATAATGAGAGGTCCAAGCTGGATGGTAAGTCTAAAGAATGTATTTTTCTTGGTTACTCACATGATCAGTTTGGTTACAGGCTTTGGGATCCAGAAAAGCAGAAGGTGTTCAGGAGCAGAGATGTGATCTTCTTTGAGGATCAAACCTTTGAGGATTTGAAGAAGAAGGCACCAGCCAAGACTTCTGCAGAAGGATTAGCAGATTGTGACCCAGTTACTCCTCCAGTATATCAGGGTGATGGGGGAGATATGCAGGAAGATGGTGTAGAACCTGATATTGATCTACCTGTAGGACATGTTGAGCAAGAAGAAGTAGGAGAGCAAGTTCCCGCAGAACCTCAGTTGAGAAGATCTTCTAGACAACGTCAACCTTCCAGAAGATACTCTACAGATGAGTATGTGATGCTTACTGATGCAGGTGAACCAGAGAGTTACCAGGAAGCAGTTGAGAGTGAGCAGAAAGAGAAGTGGTTAGCTGCTATGCAGGAAGAGATGGATGCTCTTCAGAAGAACCACACTTATGATTTGGTGCTGCTACCAAATGGAATGAATGCCTTGAAGAACAAGTGGGTTTTTAGGTTGAAGACTCAAGAATATTGTTCTCAACCAAAGTACAAAGCTAGATTGGTTGTGAAAGGCTTTGGTCAAAAGAAAGGTATTGACTTTGAAGAGATATTTTCTCCTGTTGTTAAAATGTCTTCTATTCGTGTTGCTCTTGGTATTGCTGCTAGCCAGGACTTGGAGGTTGAGCAGTTAGATGTGAAGACAGCTTTCCTTCATGGTGATTTGGAGGAGGAAATTTATATGGAGCAACCAGAAGGCTTCAAAGTCAAAGGTAAAGATAATTTTGTCTGCAAGTTGAAGAAGAGCTTGTATGGGCTAAAGCAAGCTCCAAGACAGTGGTACAGAAAGTTTGATTCATTTATGACAGAAAATGGATACAAAAGAACGGCTTCAGATCATTGTGTGTACATCAAATGGTTTGGTGAGGATTTTATTATTCTCTTACTTTATGTTGATGACATGCTTATTCTTGGGAAAGATATGTCTAAAATTGACAGGTTGAAGAAGGAAATGAGTGAGTCTTTTGCAATGAAGGACATGGGGCCAGCAAAGCAAATACTAGGCATGCAGATTTCTCGTGACAGGAAAAACAAGAAGATTTGGTTGTCACAGGAGAAATACATCGAGAAGGTATTGGAAAGATTCAGTATGAGCAATGCTAAGCCAGTTGGTTCTCCTCTTGCAGGTCACTTTAAGTTGTGCTCAGAACAGAGTCCGTCAAGTGATGAGGAGAAGGAGAAAATGCAAAAGGTTCCTTATGCTTCAGCAGTTGGAAGTTTAATGTATGCAATGGTATGTACGAGGCCAGACATCGCATATGTAGTGGGTGTTACTAGCAGATTTCTTGCAAATCCAGGCAAAGAGCACTGGGCAGCGGTGAAGTGGATTTTTAGATATCTCAGAGGGAGCTCTAAGGTTTGTTTAAGCTTTGGAGGTGGACCACCTGTGTTGACAGGTTACACAGATGCAGATATGGCCAAAGATATAGATACGAGGAAGTCTACTTCAGGTTATGTACTTACTTTTGCAGGGGGAGCTGTGTCATGGCAATCCAGGTTACAAAGGTGTATTGCTCTCTCCACCACAGAAGCAGAATATATTGCTGCTACAGAGGTATGCAAAGAAATGTTATGGATGAAAGAATTCTTACAAGAATTGGGGCTGAAACAAGAAAATTATGTGGTGCATTGTGACAGCCAGAGTGCCATCCATTTGTGTAAGAACCCAATGTTTCATTCCAAGTCAAAGCATATAGATGTCAGATACCACTGGATTCGAAATGTATTTGAAGAGAAGCAGTTGCAGCTTCAGAAAATTCATACAGATGACAACGGAGCAGACATGTTAACGAAGACCTTACCAAAAGAAAGACAGGAGATATGCCGATAGTTGGTCGGCATGGCTTCACATTGAGGAGTCATGGGACAGCCTCCCTTATGGGCTGAAGGGGGAGGTTGTTGGGCTGATGGCCCATATTCAGCCCATGTGGGCTTTATCAGCCCATAGCTCACACCCCCTCTTAACCTAACCCTAATTAAGATTAGGGGGGTGTGGTGGCTGCGTTTTAGAGGCAGATTAAGGCTATAAAAAGGCAGCAACGAGGCAGATCTTGGAGGCCACGGGATTCCAAAGAGAAGAAGGAGATCAAGGCAGAAAAGGAAGAGAAAGAAAGGGAAGAAGACAAGGACAACGCAGAGAGACTGTTCACAATCATCTAGCAGTGTTCTCATCTCAGGTTAGATCAAATCTACAGTAGACTCTTGCTGTGATTACTTGGGGAGGTTTTAGATATTGTGGGCAGTGACGTGATCCTTATATCCCAATTATTCTCTTGTGGTTGTTGCTTGGGTTTTGGGCAAGAGATTGAGATTTGTATATTCATTATTCTCATAGTGGATTATCTCTAGTTTGCCCCGTGGTTTTTACCCTTCACATTGAAGGGGTTTTCCACGTATATCTTGGTGTTCTGTTTGATTGTGTTTCCATTTTATTCCGCTGCGTATTTTGGTCTTCTAGTATTTGTTCCTATACAAAGGTTATTCCTCTTTTTATCCCCATCAGTTCTTACATAATAATATTTTCATACTAGCTTTCGATCTAAATATAAAAGAATGATACATATCAAGAGCTTTTTTATCCCACGTCGCTTAGAGAGTAATGAAATAATCAGCAGGACAATGACAATCCTGATTAATATTTAAAAAAAAAAAAAGATTCAATAGCCCCTTTGATATTTAAAATAATGTGAGATTCTAATGATTTATAAATAACAAAATAGATTAGGATTCTCCTATATTTTCTTAGATAGGAGATCCATAACAAAGCCTCCTAATGCCTCTTGAGGGGCATTTATAGTGTTGGGAGTGCTAGTTATAAGTGCCCTGTAAGTTAATCACGTGAGTGATGCCACATGTGATATGTTGCACAATTTTTTTTCCTATTATTATGATGATATTTTTTCACTTTATATTATATGATAAATATATATTATTATATCCTTGGATCTATACAATGGGAATTGGATCATGATGAGATTATGATAGTGAAATTAATTCGTCTATAAATATAAATCGCTAAATGTTTATAGTCATATGTTACTCGAGAGAGACATCGAGATAACCAGACAGACCGGTGTGCTATATACTCATTATATAATGGAGATAACTAGTCTTATAACTATTTGTGTGGAGACACAAGAGATATAATATAGGTGCTCATTGAAAAATTAGTTCACTGAATGATCCTCTTATGAAATGCTAGATAGTTGATGATACCTCAACGTTAGATAAGGATTCCGCAGTGCTAGTTATGTGTCTAGTCTCTAGACTTAAGACACCAATGATATCTTGTTTGAGTACTCACTTTTTTGATATTGGACTTATAGGTCTAGAACTTTCAAATCTAACACAATTGGTTATCGAGAGTGGTAGCCAACCTTACGAAGGCAATTGAGTATCAATAGAGGATCATCCACTCTTAGTATTATGAGAGAAATATCTCTTATACTCTCACTCAACCAAATCTCTAGCTAGGGTCAATCAGATCATGATGAATCGATAAACATGAGAATCAGATTGAGAGAGAATGAGTTCTCCGGGAGAATTCGATTAGAGTGAGACTTGGATGGACATCGTATAGGTTTGATAGCATCATATCTGGTATACGACCTTTGAGATATTAGATGGATAAGAGACCATAGATATATGATAATTGAGAGCAAATATATCCAATAGATTAGATCCTTTTGTCTCGACTTGAGACTATGGTGTAGTGGCCTAGTACGTCCATAGTCAATGAGTTAAGTGAATTATTATGAGAATAATAATTCACTGAGTCAAAAGGAGTTATAATAGATACAACTAACGACTAGCTCGATATTGGGCCTATAGGGTCATATACATATAGTGGACAATGTGACGAGTAAAGGATTTGATATGAGATATCCAATAAGCTAATATTTTATTTGATCCATTGGATGAGACCTAATTAGGCTTAGAGTGGTTATTGGATAGGAATCTAATATCTATTAAACCAGGATAATTAGATAGAGATCTAGTACCCATTAAAGTATGATCCATTAGGGTAAGTAAAGAAAGCTCTCTATATATGACTTGGGGTTTAAAGGATCATAAGCTAGACCATTGATATCGCCACCTCCTTCATCTCCTCACTGCCCCTTCCTCTAGCCGACTATCCATTCTTTAGTGTGAGAGGATAGCAAGAGGGACCGATCCCTCCTTGGTTGTTGTGGTGCAGTGGTGCGCGAATGCGAGGAAGGAATGTGCTACGTGAGGAGGTGTGTCATCGCCGTATCCATTGTGTGGATCACCACTAGAGAGGAGTTTCCGAGAGTTCCTTCATCAACGAACTGAAATTTACATATTATGGGATATTTGATCTCCCCTAAGTGAGAACATTTGAACCAATTCATGCAGTTATATGGTTTTGTCGCTTTAAGTTTTTCGTTCTCAATCTTCACACGACGATTAGATAAGAATATTTTGAGAAACTAGTTTTTTATTTTTATTTTCTACTGTGCATGTGATATTCTCTATGGTATTTCAACAATGGTATTAGAGCCAGGTTACTCGTGCTAAGATCAATTATTAACTACATCTTATGTTGAATCACGTAGAATCAATTTTTGTGTAAAGTAGTTGCGTTTGATACCGATTGTATATTTGAACAGCATATATTCTAGCACTTAAAAGGTTATGTCGGCCACTAGTTTGTCATCAAAATAGTTGACAGAAAACTAGGAAAAAGGGTAACAACTATTGTAGCCCTACAGTGTTGGCCAAAGGCTGCTTACAGCCTTACCCAAGAGCAGTACTTACTGCTCTCGGCTTGGCCAAAGACTACATGGCTGAGAGCAGCCTTGTTGCCCTCGACCAGATCGTTGGCCGCAAGGGGGACCCTAGCAACGAAGGTTTCATAGCCGCCCATGGAACCCATGTAACCAAGTTTCTAGGCTGCCTGGGGCACCTTGTAGTATGGATACTACAAAGCTTTTCAAATTGAATTAAGAGTTAATTCATGTATTAATTAAATAGTTTAATTAATTATTACCTAGTTAGTCCCATATATGTATACACATGTGATGTATGATGTGAACAAACGATCATGGGTCATGTGTGATGATGTGTATATGTGTATGTTATTATTATTGAGGCATGCGAGCCTCCCTCTCTCTCTCTCTCTCTCTCTCATTATATCTCGTATATAATTCTATCTCCTCTCGTGTTATACCTACTCTTGATAAGATCAAGGTTTTTTATTTATGTGATATATATATATATATATATATATATATGTGTGTGTGTGTGTGTGTGTGTGTGTGTGTGTAATTAAGTTGTAATTGCATAAGAGAACATGGCGGGAGCATGGAGGTGCCAACGAAACCCACAAGGATGAGATGGATGTTTGTCAGGTATAGAGATGCATAGAGGTGTCGACGGTCCATTTATGTGATATATATATATATATATATATATATATATATATATATATATATATATATATATATATATATATATATATATATATATATATATATATATATATATATATATATATATATGTAATTAAGTTGTAATTGCATAAGAGAACATGGCGGGAGCATGGAGGTGCCAACGAAACCCACAAGGATGAGATGGATGTTTGTCAGGTATAGAGATGCACAGAGGTGTCAACGGGACCGATGAGATGAGATAGATGTTCACCAGGCATGAAGAATGTGTGTGTGTGTGTGTGCGCGCGCGCATTATATTTAGCTACGAGACTATATTAAATTGCAAACCCCTCAAATAATAATATTAATTCAGTAAACATAAGACAATTAGATTGACCCACGCGACCTTTCATCATTATAGACGGAAATTATTTTTAATATGGGTTAAGTTGGTCGAATCCCTTGAGACTCACTTATATTGGGATTTGAGATCATGTCTATGATATAGAGATGTCACTTGTGACCATAGGATATGATATGCTTAATCGAGTTTAAGGGCATATCATTTATTCAAACTCATCTTGTAATGATAGTGTTGACTTAACCGAACATTATGATTAGTCGAGTTCCTTAAGACTATGATAGTTTGGAAGCCAAACGGGATGAGAATAATGAGTTGTGATTGATAAGAGTTGCCTACCTTTTAGGCTTAGTGTGATTGGTCGAGTCCCTCAAGGTTATACTAAGACGTCAATTGGATCTCGATCACTACTAGAAATCTATTAAATATTTTTGATACATATGCTAGAGAGTGTCATGTGTTTTGTGAGAAAATAGTGGGAGTAGATTAAGATAAAAATCGATGTCTTAATTATTTTTTCATAACATCCAAAATCTATATGTTATTTATTTTTTGTTGCATCTTTACTTTTTAAAAATATGTCGCTTGCAAATCCCTGAAGTGGAATACTAAATGTCAACCATCTCACTAGTCCAAACTATACCGATTAGCTCCGCAACTTGAGAATTATTCTTACGGCGGAGAAAATCGTATATGTCCTTGGCATAGTTATGCATGTGCTTGAGGAAGAGGCAAGTGAGGATGAGATCGCTCGCTATATGAAATATATAGATGATTCCACTCTTGCTCAATATTATATGTTGGGCTCTATGACTCCCAAGTTACAGAGGCAACATGAAAAGATGGATGCTAAATCCATCCTCCTTCATCTTCATAAATTATTTGAGGAATAGGGAATAACTCAATAATATGATATATCCAAGAGTCTCTTTTGTGCCAAAATAACTAAGGCGATATCAGTTCATAATCATATCCTTAAGATGATTGAGTGGATAGAGAAGCTCAAGGGTCTAGGAATGGTCCTAGATGATAATCTATGTATGAATCTTATACTTCAGTCCCTCCTAGATTTTTTTTCATAATTCATAATAAATTTTAACATGAACAAGCTTGAGGTGACTCTTCCTAAGCTCCTTAATATGTTGAAAAAGGCTAAGAGCACCATCAAGAAAGAGAAGCCAGTTTGTTAGTGAGACCATAAAGAAAAGTAAGGCAGATAAATCCCTTAAGAATGGCAAGGGCAAAGGTAGGCCAGGAAAAACAAAGATTGCCAAAAAGGACCCAACAAAAGATAAAAGACAATACTTCCACTACAGCAAAGATGGGCACGAGAAGAGAAACTACAAAGAGTACCTTACAAAAAAGGTGAAATAGAAGCCTATAGAAGCTTCAGGTATATTCATAATTGATTTCCATATATTAGAAAGTTATGATAAAGCATGGGTATTAGATATCGATAGTGCATCTCATATCTGTAATTCGTTGCATGTCATAGCAAAGCTTAGAAGATTAGTAAGAGGCTAGATAGACCTTAGGATGAGGAATGGTGCAAAGGTTGCTATTATTGTCATTAGTGAGGTTACCCTACAATTGCTTGATGGAGTTATTCTTGCATTAAATGCATGTTATTTCGTTCTTCCAATCATCAAAAATATTATTTTTATTTCTTGCTTGACAAATAGTAGATACAAATTAATTTTTAAAAATAATGGTTGTTCACTAATTTTAGATGATGAGATTACCAATAGAGGAACATTAAATAATGGTTTATTTATGTTGGATGTTGCTCCACATGTCATGAATGTTAGTGTATCTAAGAGGAAATGAGATGAGGTGAATGATGCGTACTTATGACATTGTATGCTAGGTCATATCAATGAGGGAAGAATTCAAATGTTATTAAAGGATGAATACTTAGATCCATTCGATTATGAATCATATGCAACTTTTAAGTCTGGCCTTTAAGGAAAATTGACAAACTCTCCATTTAGTAGAACTAGAAAGAGAGTCATTGAGTTGCTAAGACTCGTACATACTAATGTACATGGTCCTATATTGACTCAGGACATAGGTGGTTATTCATACTTTATTATATTCATGGATGATTTCTTTAGGTACGGACATATGTACTTAACGAAGTACAAGTCCGAAGTCTTTGAGAAATTTAGAGAATACAAGAATGAGATAGAAAACAAAACTGAAAAGAATATCAAACTCTTCAATCAGATCAAAGACTATGATATCCTATCCCAACATACCCCTTTTTATACACCTTAACTTAATGGTGTATGGGAAAGAAGGAACCATATGCTATTGGACATGGTGTTGTTTATAATGAGTTTTGTCGACCTACCATCTTTTTTTGGGAGTACGCCCTAGAGTCCGTAACTTTCTTTCTGAATAAAGTTCCATCTAAAGTGATAGTGTCTATACTATATGAGATATAGAAGGGGAAAAGTTCAATTTTAAGGTTGTTAAGATTTGGGGCTACCCTACTCATGTTAGGAGATATAATCCCGACAAGTTAAAATCAAGGATGGAATAGTGCAAGTTCGTGAAATACCCCAAGGAAACTTATAGGTTTTATTTTTATAACCTAGAGGACCAAAAAGTTTTTGTTGCTAAGAGGGTAGTGTTCCTTGAGAATAAATACATTCTTGGTAGAAATAGTGTGAGCATGATAGAGTTGAGCAAGGTTAGAGAACCTAACTCAAGCACCATTCTATAGAATAAGTCTATTTAGGTACCTAACACACAAGTTTTAACTTTTCAAAGTTTGATAGAGTGTCCAACCCTCCTAAGAGATATATGAGACATATTAAGGGTAATGACATTGAGAATATTGATCCTCAAACCTACGATGAGGCTATTACGAGTATAGACTCTAGAAAATGGCAAGAGACCATGAGTTCTAAGATAGATTTCATATACTCCAATAAGGTTTGGAATATAGTTGATGCACTTGAGGGTATTATACCCATTGGTTACAAGTGGATCTTCATGAAGAAGATCAGAGTAGATGTAAAGGTAGAGACCTATAAGGCAAGGTTGGTGGCTAAAGGATATCATCAAAGCCAAAGTTGGTGGCTAAAGGATATCATCAAAGGCAAAGTGTTGACTATGACGAAACCTTCTCGTTTGTAGCCATGCTGAAGTTCATCCAAATTCTATTGGTCATTATAACACTATAATTATGAGATCTGATAGATAGATATGAAAATAATATTTCTCAACGGTAACCTTGAGGAGGAGGTGTACATGATACAGCCTGAGAGATTCGTATCCAAGGAAAGCTCAAATAAAGTGTGCAGATTGCTTAAGTCCACCTATTGACAAAAACAATCTTCTTGAAGTTAGAACATAAGATTTAATAAGGCGATCAAATCTTATGACTTTATTAAGAACAAAGATGAGCCTTGTATATATAGGAAGGTAATTGAGAGTGCTATCATCTTTTTAGTGTTATATATGGATGACATCCTAATCATTAGGCATAATATATGAATGTTCTCCATAGTTAAGGCTTGATTATTCAAACACTATTCCATAAAGAACTTAGAGGAAGCATCCTACATTTTGGAGATTCGAAACTATAGAGATGGATCTAAGATGATACTTAGCTTATCCTAATTCAGGTACATAGACACAATTGTCAAAAAGTTTGGCATAAAAAATTTCAAGAGATGTCTCATACCAATGAGATATGGAATGTCACTTTCCAAGAGTATGCCCCCAAAAAACTCTTGTAGAAAGGGTAGACATAGATATGATACCTTATGCCTTTACGATAGGATCTATTATATATATTATGCTATGTACCAAACCTAAAATAACGTGTATAGCACATGATGAACTTAAGAATAACCTTTCAAACAATATGAAGGATTTGACACTTCGAATAATAGAAGATCACTCGAGCGAAAGCTCAAGTGATGATGACATTAAACTTTTGACAAAAAAAATTAAAAAGTTCATGAAAAAGATTAATTCTAAAAATGAACTTAAAAATGACACAATAACTTGCTATAAATCAAAGAAGCCACCAAAGAAGAAGAAAGCATTCAAGGTGACATAGGATGAATCGAGTACATCCAAAGATGAGGAGCAAACCAATGAGGATGAAGTGGTGAACTTCTCTTTAATGGCCCTCGACGATGAGATAAATGACTTAACCGAAATATCTTTACCTTACAATAAATTATTTGATGTATTCAATTATTTATATGATGAATTTAAATTAGTTGGTAAAAACTATAAATTACCAAAAAAGACTCATGTTGCATGTTACCTCTAAGGTTAAGTGTAATTTTTATAGTAGATATGGTTATTTTACTTTTAAATATTTATTTAAAAGTATGACTGAAATAAATTAGTTTGGATTCTTAAAGGAACCATGAATGTCTTAATGCCAAAAATTAGAATAGATAGATCCAATCACGAGGGACCCAAACCTAAATGGATACCTAGAACAAATCTATCCTTCTTGTAGACATCTCTAAAATCAAAAGCTATGAGCAAAAATGAGATTTTGATAGTAGATGCTCAAGACTTATGACGAGATCCAAAATACTTCATAAAGCTCACTAACCAAAATAAAAAAGGAAAGATCATTAGAATTAGAACTATTGGTAATAAAATGATTTTAATTAAAGATGCTTTATGTTCAATGAAATCATGCATGATGATTTAATGATGTAATGAAAATGTTAATGCTTGATGATTTTATATTATGCATAAGGATTTGAAGTAATAATGATTTGAAATCTTATGTTTTGGAATTGTGCTACACTTTTGATCATGATGAATTTTGTGATCTTGGTGATTTTTTTTATGATATTATATTTTTTTAATTTTAATCAATGATGCATGGATTTAGCATAAAAAACAAGGATATGCTTATATGAAATCAATTGCCGAAATTGAAATAAAAACAAAAGGGAATGTATTTTTCTTGAAAATTTCTCAATCTCTATCTTATCGAGTTTTAAAAAAGAGATTGATGAATCTATTTGTATTATTTTTTTTATGAATCTCTTGGACCATGAAAATGATTTTGATGATTTGATGATTTGAATCTAAATGAGATTTTTCTAATCGAATTATGAATTCTCTTGATTTCTTATGTGAATCAAGATCTCTTCTTTATTCTCTTATGTTTCTTTTTGTCATTTATTAAAGAGGAGAATTATCTATATAAATCATGGTTTTTCTTGATTTCTTGAAATCTTAACTTGAGAATTTTTTTTATGAATCAAGATCGTTTACTAGGATTCTTTCTTTTCACTATACTTATCCAAATACACCATAATATATCACTTGACTTCTTGATGTTTACAATTTCTTTTATACAACTCTTTTATATCTATGGTTGTATACCTTTTGTCATGATTTGAAAATTGATGTAAAGGGAAAAGAATTATAACATTGTATTCTTCTCTTCTCTTTGATAATGACAAAGGGAGAGTAAAACTTGCTAGCTTGCTCATCTCAAAAGAGAAGCAAGAAGTGCTTGTTGAATCTCATATTTTGATAATGAAACCAATTGATAGTGTTTATGATCTAGTCTACATTTTGAGTGACGTAGGAAGTTTCGATCAGAGAGAGACAATTAAAGTAGGAAGAATCATGTTGGGCTGGAGTAGAACATGTTAGAAGATTGGACGTCAAGCCGGAGGATCGATCGACGTATTGGCAAAAGACTTCGAGGCAGGGGTTTGAGCATCAGGCCAAGAAGAGCAGAAATTATGCCAAGAAAATCGAAGTTGCAGAGGTTAATTGGTCGATTGGGCAATAGGCCACAAGAGAGGATGATGCGTCGAAGAATCGGATGAGGCATCAATAAACCAATGACATGCCGAATAATATTTGATTTAGCTTTGTAATAATTATCTAGATTAAAGTAGGTTTTAGGTATAATTGGGTTGGAATTGAGCTAACTCAATTAGGGGCCAATTAGACCCAAGTTTGGGCTATGTTGGGCTAACATATGAAACCGTCGATGACACAATCTTTGAGACTATGTCAAGTAGTGGTACTGCTAGTTTACGCAATGGTACCACCCAAACACAATCTCTAAGACTGTGTCAGGCGGTGGTACCACCCAGTGGTAGGGTGTCAGGTGGTTGTACTATCAGATTGGGTGATGGTATCGCTTAGTGTTAGTGCTACAAGCGGTGGTACCATCCAGCATTGGCATTGGTACCGCTAGTACCCGGACGACCCGGGATGATATTAGTTTTGGCTCTAAGTTTGAATCTATTTGGAGCCTATAAATACTCCTCTCATCCCTAGTTAAAAAACACAAGCTTAGAGAACATAAAAGTGGGAAAACACTATAATAATCACTTGAGAAATCCCCTACTCTAGTTCTAAAGTTTAGAATTTTATTTGGGGAGGAGTGAGTACTTGTAAATGGTTATCTCCTAAACCTGTGAAAAGGAGAAGATGGGTGTAAAAGGACAGTTGATCTTCACTCGTTGAAAGATGATGGTTAGTGGATGCCAGAGGCCTCAACGGAAGAGGAATCAGGAGTGGATGTAGATCATGATGACCAAACCATTATAAAACTTTAGTTTGCATTTCTATTTTGCTTTTTACTTTCAATGCAAACTGCTTTACTTTCATTACGCTTCCGTACGCTTTTAAATTAAACATATTTCCTTTACGGGCTTTGTCGAGATGATTTTTTGGAACGAGATTTTCGACTCGATGTGGTTTTTATCGTTGCATTAATTTACCACCCCCCCCCCCCCCCCTCCTTAGTGCTGACTCAATCCTAACAGTTGGTATCAGAGCCACATTATTCTTATTTGGTTTAACACCCAAGAGAAATGACTCTTTTCGACTTTCAAGAGAGTCACTCTATCATTCATCCTCTTATGTTCAATGGGATGGACTACACATATTGGAAAACTCGAATAAGAGTTTTCTTACTTTCTTTGGATTTAAATTTATGAAGTGTTATGGAAAACAATTTTCAAAAGTCTTCTCTTCCAATAAACGATTGGAATGAGTTAGAGAAGAAGATTTTCTTTTTGAATGCTAAAGCTATGATTGCCTTGTTTTGCGCCTTAGATAAAAATAAATTCAATCGAGTTTCTATTTGCTAAATGGCTTATGAGATTTGACACACTCTTGAAATTACACACGAAGACACTAGTAGAGTTAAAGATTCTAAGATAAATATTTTAATGCATGATTTTGAGTTGTTTCATATGAAACCAAACGAAACCATTGGAGACATGTACACCCGTTTTACGGATGTCGTCAATGATTTAAAAGTTCTTGGCAAATATTTTTTTAATTTTGAACTTGCTAATAAAGTTTTACGATCACTTTCTAAAAATTAGGATTCGAAAATAACGACAATATAATAATCAAAGAACTTGAATCATTTTCTGATTGAAGAACTTATTGGGTCTTTGATGACCTATGAAATGACATGCAAGACATATAATAACTTCATGAACATTAGAACAACCTTCCAAAGAACATGAAGGATTTGACACTTAGAACTCAAGAAGACCACTCGAGCGAAAGCTAATGATGATTTTAAACTCTTAACAATAAAGCTTAAGAAGTTCATGAAACAAGAATGAAAGAATAAAAACAAACTTAAAAAGAACACAACTATTTGCTATAAATGCAAGAAGTCAGGTCACTCTAAAGATAACTATATAAAACTGAAGAAGAGGTTACCAAATGAAGAATCGAGTGAATACGAAGATGAAGAGCAAACCAACAAAGACGAGATGGCCTTTCACAATGAGGTATGTATAACTCACCCAAATTGCATTTACCTTATTTTGAAATAACTTGATGCTTTTCATGAGTTATTTTTAAATTAAGAAATAAAAAAATATCATACTTCTTTTTCTAGTTATTTTAAAAAAATGATCATGATAATTGCATGTTTTATGATAAAGAAATAAAATGTTAGATTTAAATCTAATGCTTATACAAGATGAATCCTATGTATGTTTTAAGATGCAATAATGTGTATCTTGATGATTTTCATATTGTTTTTTATTTTGATTTTGATTGAAAATGCTCTATATTTAATGAAATCATGTTTGATGATTTAATGATGCATAATAATGTAAGACATAATAAAAATGTTAAAAGTCTTAGTACCATGTTCAATGATTTAATTATGCATGATGATTTGAAGTCTCGGTGATTTTTGTTATAAATCTCATCTTTGTCTTTCAGTTTTAAACAACATGCATGGTTTTGACATAAAAATAAAAAAAATAAAAATTTAAGCATGCTTGTATGAAATCAATCACATGAATTGAAACAACTAAAATGGGAATACATCATTAAAAATTTCTCTATCACTATCTTATTGATTTCTCCAAAAGAGATTAATAAATCTATTTATATTTTGAATCCCTTGAATTATGAAAGTGATTTTGATGATTATGAATTTGAATGAATTTTATCTATATCATGATCTTAAAATTATAACTTGGGATTTTCTTTATATGAATCAAGATGTCTCATTTGATCTCTTATGTCTCTTTTTGCCATTTGCTAAAGAGAAAATTTATCTAAATTATTCTTTTGATTACAACTTGAAAGTTTTCTATGAATCAAGATTTTTTTTCTTTCGCTAAAGAAGATATTCATCCAAACGAATCTTGATTCTTTCACTTAATATTTATAAATTAAGATTTATTATGAATCAATATTTTTCATTAATTGTCCTCTTATGATTCCTCTTGATATTTTCTTAAGAGGAGATTTTTTATATGAATCTTGAGAATTCTTATGCATGAATCGAGATTATTTATTATTTGTTCTCCTACAATTCTTTTGTTGTTTACTAAAGAGAATATCTTTCTCGAAATTTATGACTTAAAATTTCTTTTAAAGATCTTTTACTATTTGATCTCCTAAGATTTCCTTTTGATTATTTAAGAGGAGATTTGTCAAAATGAATCATGTGTTTTGGTATTCACATGATCTTTGATAGTATCTTTCATGATATGATTCCTTAATATTTGTGGTTATAAACCTTATGTTATAAGTAGAGCATTGATGTAAAAAAAATAATACCATTGTATTCTTCCACTCTACTTCTTTCTTACAATGACAAAGGAGAGAAAGGAAATCACTAGCATTTCAAGAGATCAATAAATCTCTTTATTTCATTTTGACTATCTTAAAAGTGACTTTGTTGATTTGACAAATTGAATGAGTTGAAAATAATGATGAATGTTTTCAAAATAAATGTTTATATCATGTTTGATGATTTTACATTATGCATGATGAGTTGAAGTGATGATGGTTTAAAAATATTTATTCAAATGCATGAATCGATAATCTTTTTGCCAAATGAAACATGATTATTTTTATGAATTCTTGGAATTATAATATAAGATTTTTTATGAATCAAGATCATTTATTATGATTCTTCTTTTCACTATTTAAGTCATCCAAAAATAATCATAATTTTTCTCTTGATTTTTTTGACATTCACAACTTAAAATTTGGTTCATGACTCCCTTGTATTCATGAAGTGTATATCTCATCACCAATTTTTTTTTTTTTTTATATTATTCATGTGATGATATGAAAGTATATATGAAATACTCATGATATTATGTTGATGCATATAAATGAGAAGTTATGATCATACATGGTATAATGTATGTAATTTGACATTTTTATACCATCATGATTTTAAATATTTATGATTTGAAATGATACATGCAATACTTGTGATTTTTTGATGAAATGATGTGAAAGTCAACAATTATCATTTTATAAAATGATACCTTATTTCAATATGCCATATTAAATTAAGAATGATACTTTATCTTTATCATGATTTGAAAATTGATACAAAGGGAAAAGAATTACAACATTATATTCTTCCCTTCTTTTCGATAATGACAAAGGCGAAGAAAGATTGCTAGCTTGCATATTTTAAAAGGAGGCAAAAATTGCTAACTTGCACATCGCAAAGAGAGGTAAAACTTACTAGCTTGCTTATCTCAAAAGAGAAGCAAGAAGTGCTATCTTGCACATTTCAATAGAGGTAATACTCATGATGCATGAACATCTCAAAAATTTGCTAGCTTGCATGTTCTAAAATGATGTAAAATTTGCTAACTTACATGTTCTAAAATGATGTAAAACTTGCTAAATTTGCTAGTTTGCACATTGCAAAGGGAGCAAAATTTGCTAGCTTGCACTTCACAAAAGAGAAGAAAGAATGCACTACTAGCTTGCATATTACAAAGTGATAAAAAAAAATTTGCTAAATTGCTAAGCCTTTATATATCTAAAACCTGATAGTTGTACTTCTCCTTTTTGTTGATGACAAAGGGGGAGAAGATATGATGATAATCATGCATGGAATGATGTATTAAAATTTTAATTATGCATGATTTTATGATGATATATTGCTTGGACTTTTGAATTCAAGAGTTCTATCAATATGATATATTGATAAAGAGAGTTAACTCCGTCATCAATTGGTTGTCATCATAAAAAAAGGGGAGATTATTGAATCTTAAATTTTGATGATGAAACTAATTGATAGTATTTATGATCTAACCTGTGTTTTGAGTGACATAAGAAGCTTTGATCAGGGAGAGACAATTAAAGCAAGAAGAATCATGTTGGGCCAGAGTGGTGGAATATGTTAGAAGATTGGACGTCGAGCTAGAGGATCGGTCGACGTATCGGCAAAAGGCTTTAGGCCATGGGTTTAGGAATCAGACCAAGAAGAGCGAAAATTATATCAAGGAAATCAAAGTTGCAGAGGTTAACTGGTCGATTGGGCAATAGGCCGCAAGAGAGGATAATGCGCCGAAAAATTAGACGAGGCATCGATGAACCAATGACATGTCGAACAATATTTGATTTAGCTTTGTAATAATTATCTAGATCGAAGTAGGTTTTAGGTGTAATTGGATTGGAATTGGGCTAACTCAATTATAGGCCAATTAGGCCCAAGTTTGGACTATGTTGGGCCAAGTGAAAGGCCCAAACAGGATCAAGAGCACTAAGAGGGGGGGGGGTGAATTAGTGCACCGGAAATCTTATAACGATTTAAATCCAAAAGCTGCGTTCGTTCAAAAACTGTTATGATGCAAAAGCAAATTCTCAGTTTGTATCTAAGTGCAGTTTGCGTCTGATCGCAGATTGCGTCTAAGCGCAGTTTTGCGTCTAAGCGCAGTTTGCGTTTAAACTCAGATTTACGTCTAAACGCAAATTTACGTCCAAACGCAGATTTACATCTAAACTCAGATTTACGTCTAAACACTGTTTTACGTCTAAATGCAGATTTACGTCTAAACGCAGATTTACGTCTAAACGCAGATTTACGTCTAAACGCAGTTTTAAGTCTAAACGCAGATTTACGTCTAAACTTAAAAACTTGTTTGTATACTTGCAGAAGGCAGTATGCAGTTGGAATCAAGATGTAAATGTGAACTGAGATCTGATGATTGAGCGAGGAAAGCCGATTTACGTCTGAATGCAGTTTTACGTCTAAATGCTGAAAATCATTCGTAAAATCGTAGAGGACAGATTGCAGTGATCAATAGGATTAAAGTGTAAGTGTAAACTGCAAAGAAGCTCGTTCGTAAAAGCACGGAAAACAGTTCTGCAGAATCAAACGTAAACGTAAACTGTAATGTATGAAAATACGAATTTACGTCTGAATGCAGATTTGGAAGAACAGCACTTAGAACTTGTTCGTGAAAGCGCAGAGAGCAGTAGTGATGAGGGAGGTTTGCAGTAATGATAAAGTGCTCAAAAATAAACGCAAACCAGAGATTTAGAGTGGTTCGGTCAGCCTTGACCTACTCCACTTTTGGCTTCCTCCACCGATGAGGTTGCCGACGTCAACTAGGTGCCTTCCTTCAATGGGCGAAGGCCAAACTTCCCTCTTACAATTTCTCTCCTTTTGACAGGCTTAGGAGACAACCTTTACAGACCTTTCTCTCCTCACTTTACAATTGAAAACTTGAAGAACAGAAGGAGGAGACTTAAAGGCTTTACAACACTTTTGAGCTCTTAGAATCACAGAAAAGATCAAGATTTCGGTATTGGTCTGTATCTTTTCAGTGCTGAATGGGTGGGGTATTTATAGGCCCCAACCCAATTCAAAATTCGAGCTCAAAACGATCAAATCGATCAAATCCCAGAATTCTAGGATCAGGCGGTTGCACCTCTTGACTGGAGAGGTGGCACCGCCTGGCAGAGCTCGAAGACTGAGCTCAGCCGATTGCTCTTCTCTGCCAGAGCTCGAAGACTGAGCTCGATGGTTGCATCACCTGGCAGAGCTCGAAGACTGAGTTTGGTGGTTGCATCACCTGCCAGAGCTTGAAGACTGAGCTTGGTGAATGCATCACCTGGCAGAGCTCGAGACTGAGCTCAGGCTGATGCACCTCTCTGCCAGAGCTCGAAGACTGAGCTCGGTGGTTGCATCGCCTGGCAGAGCTCGAAACTTGAGCTCTGGCGGTGCTACCTCTTGGCAGAGGAGGTTGCACCGCCCAGTCTAGCTCGAAGACTGAGCTCTGGGCGGTTGCACCTCTCGGCTGGGGCGGTTGCACCTCCCAGCCTCGCAGCCCTGGCGGTTGCACCTCCTGGCTGGGGCGGTTGCACCTCCCAACCCCACAGCCCAGGCGGTTGCACCTCCTGGCTGGGGCGGTTGCACCTCCTGGTGCAATCAGGGTCCGAATGGTTCACTCCATTCGGCCCACTTTGAATCTTTTCAGGGGCCCAATTGCCCCAAGATTAAGCTAATGGGGTCACCTCCCATTTTCATGCTTAATCATCATGCTAACTACGATTAACTCTAAGACAACTTCTGCAGCTTTGCTCCGATGCGTCAATCGCTTCTTCCGGCGAGTTTCCGGCCAACTTCCGTCGATCAACCGATAACCCTCGGTGATCCTTCTGCGGACATCCGGCATACTCCTGGACTTTGCGACGATCCACTTGGCGAGTTCCGACGAGCTTCGCTTGGCAAGCTTCTGGACTTCTCGGATCTGTTCTCGCTGAACCTCCGACGACCGTCCGAACTTCCGTCGAACTCTCGAACTCCCAACGTGATCCTGATCTTGACTCCGGCGCAACACCTGCTGCTTGTCTTACTCTTATCGTAGTTAATCCTGCACACTTATCTCAACACATAGATTAGATAACAAATGACAATTGACTTCATCATCAAAATCCGAGATTCAACAATCTCCCCCTTTTTGATGATGACAATCAATTGATAAAGGAGTTGTCCTTAACTCCCCCTATCTATATGCCATAGTTGAGATAAGTCAACCTTGAATTCAAGACCGAAGAATTCAAGTGACGTATTGATAAGTTAGATCAGTTAAACTTATCAATGCTCCCATCATGATGCCCATCATGATGTATCTCTTCAAGAATGGTGTCAAGGCATGACATACATCATTAAGTTTGTATGATAGTGTTTGTAACCATTCATCATGTAAACATATAAAGCTACGAAGGACTTTTTACATGATGCACACATTTGAGATTTTCTAGCAAGTTTGCATTTTCTTCACAATATCAAATCAAGATATGATGCAAACTATAGCACATGTTCACATATCTCTTGGTGATGCAAGGATGGCATGACATTGTTT
Source organism: Musa acuminata AAA Group (assembly GCF_036884655.1). Classification (NCBI taxonomy): domain Eukaryota; kingdom Viridiplantae; phylum Streptophyta; class Magnoliopsida; order Zingiberales; family Musaceae; genus Musa; species Musa acuminata. Next base: position 31,071,121 of record NC_088352.1, on the reverse strand, counting down.
ATAGCATCACTCAAGTATTTGCAATTATGACATAGATATGATTATGGCAGTTCAGCTATGACATAGTGTTTATCAATTCATATGTTTCTCCCCCTTTGTCATCAACAAAAAGCATGATAGCATTATCAAGCATATAAAGGAAGTCATATATCTCTTTATTGTTTTTGCTTGACGGAGGAAAGTCATTTTCCAAAGAGTTTTCATAAGAGTGTATGGGAACATCCCATTTTTAGCATACAACTCGAAAAATGAACTTCTTACATGCATTTGGTTAAAGATATTTGTCACATAATTTGCAACATGTTATTTGATCAAGCGTTGTCAAGGCATGTAATAGTAATAACATTCGAAAAATAATTTTAACTAGTTTAAGTATTCGGACACATCAACATTCCTAATTCTCTTCTTATGTAATCAAATTGTTCTTCACATAGGGGTTTTGTGAAGATATCAGCTAGTTGATGTTTGGTATCAATAAACTCTATGGTTACATCATGATTAGAGACATGATCACGTATAAAATGATGTCTTATATCAATGTGTTTGATTCTTGAGTGTTAAGCTTTTGATATAGTAACACAATCATTTCAAGTGCAGTATTCTATCATATTGCATAACAAGATTTTTATTTCAGCATTGTATCATATTGCATAGCAAGATTTTTATTTCAGCAAGTGTAGTATATATTGCATAGCAAGATTTTTATTTCAGCAAGTGTAGCATTGCATCACATGGTAAGATATCAGCTCGTACGATGCAAATTTTTGTTTGATATCTTGATACATAGCAATCATATTAGTAATAGCAACCACATCAATGTCATACTGCTGACTTATCAACTTACATTGGTATGTTGCTTCATATTTTTCAAGGCATAGGCTTTTAAACCTTTTTAGTTTTAGTGCAAAAACCGAGATAAACAACAAGAGATGTTTGCAAATATGCTTACACAGACAAAGATAACCATATCAGGGTAACATATGTACAGCATATCAGGTGACCATAAAAACAAAGTCCTTCATGAATAACATAAGGAGTTTACAACATGTCATATTAAAAACATCAGATGTTTATACAAGCTCATTCATGAGGTGGAAGATTAAAGTGCCTAAGTAAAGAGTCAAATTGTCGATGGATTTGCTGTAGCTCGGTTAGGATTTGATCTTGTCGAAGTTCAAGCCGTTCTTGTCTTTATTCAAATCGGTCCATCCGAATCCCGATATCTTCGATGGATGATGTGTGAGTTTGCTCAACCGGATGTGTTTCCTCAAAGGGACAGATCGGAGGAGAGTGGGTACTCCTAAAGACTGGGGTTTCCGGCTCTGGTTCAGGTTCAGGTTCAGGCTGAGGGGGATTAGTTCTTCTAGGCATTCTAACCCAGTTTCCGTTTCTATAGTGACATCTTAGTCGGTGAAGTAGATTTTTGTTTATTATGCTGAATCTATCTGATTTCATTACTTCTTCTTCTAGTGGTATTTGAATGTCGTAAGCTTTCATTATTCTAGTAATTATTCCACCATATGGGAGCATCATATCTTTCGTAGATAATTCCAACATGTTTTGTTGGATCAGATAGCCAAGACAAATGTCACGTTCTTTCATGATTAGGTACATAATTCCTAATTCCAATTGACTCACTTCATCATGATGGTATTGCTTAGGAAGAATTATACTAGTCATGATATGATGAAGTATCTTAGTGTTAAAGGGCATTAGATGTTCACAACTTTTAGGAATAGATTCTATGTTGGGATTGGCAAGGATTGTTCCTAAGGCTTCAACGTAGGATGTTTCAATAGTTTTTTCATCCCATGATCCTTTAAAGTAAAGTCCCATGCTTTTCATGGGTATACCTATCATATCACAAATGAATCTATCAGTGATTGAGATGTGTTGTCCTAAGAGATAGGTTGATATCCTTTCTTCATCATCTATTTGCATGTTGTTGTAAAACAATCTAACTAGTCTAGGATAAACGGGTTCGTTGATCTGCAAAATGGGAAGTAGATTTAGGTTCGCAAACCAATGGATAGTCTCTACATCTCTTAGTTCATTCAGATCTACATATTTTCCCTTATTGATGCTTCTTAGTTCGAAGGAGAGAAATTTTTCAGCATGGTTTTTGGAATCAAAAAGAGTGAGATCAAACTCTTCTACAACTCTCCTCTTTCCCTTGTCCCTTGAGGATCTTCTAGATCCCATTACTACGGCTGTTTAGAGGGATGATGATGAGCTAAAGTAAATGAAGAACAAAACAGAATTTAAGAGCTTCTTAGAGAGTACCTTTGTGAAATCTTCAAGAGAAGGAAGGATTCTTGATGTTTTGCTCCGAAATGGGAGGTATTCGGAAGGCTTAGAGGAGTGAAATGGGAATGGAGGAGACTTAGAAGAGTAGAGGAGGAAATGGGGGTGAGTTGGGGTCGGTTCCTTAGCCGGCCCTAGCGTGATTTTAAAGGGCAGAGCTGCTGGCGGTTGCACCTCTGGCTGGAGCGGTGCAACCTCTGGCAACCCGTGATAGCTGGAGGTGCAACCGCCAGCTGGAGAGGTGCCACCGCCTGCAGCAGGTGAGCACTTAGGATGATTTGATTAGGGAGCCTTTGCCTTGAGGAGAGTTTCAGAGCAATTGATGTTTGTTACATGATTTCGTATGAGTTTTTATTTAAGGAAGAAGCTCTTTGTAAGATAGATCTTTTAACGTGCATACGTATGTTTGTTTGGTATCCCTTTTAAGATCATGATATATTTAGTTTCTACAAGAATTAATTCGTAGATGAACAGGTTTTGAAGATCAGGGGGGTATGTGAATTTGGATATCATATGTTTCTAATTGTATCGTATTTGTGATTTCATAGCTTCCACTTGTTACTTAAGCGTTGCGAGTTCCTTTTATGACCATTGAGAGTCAAGGAGCAGACTATTATTTCTTGCTCCGGCCTAGACTTTTTTGTTTTTATAGGAACGGATGATCTTTAGGAACCCATTTGCTTTTGGGTGCCTCATAAATAGATCTACATTTTCTATCATGTTGCATAGAGTTTATCATGGTTCCTTTAGGAACCCAAATTAATTTGTTTGGACTTATTTTCTTGAATGGACAACAATGTGTCTTGTGTCCAGATTTGCAACAAAAGTTGCACTTGGTTTGGTGTTGAACATGTAAGATGGGGCCTTTTACAAAGGTAGTTGGATTTCGGTGAGGACTCCTCACAAATCCAATCCCACTTCTTTTGGGAGCATGACCCTTGTTTGTAAGGATCATGTTTAATGACTTGCTACCAACCTCGAATTTCTTCAAGATGTCCTTAAGTAGCAAGTTTTCTTTTTGTATAGTTTCTAAATCATGACATTTGATACATGAGTTTAAACTATCATGATGTTCGACTTTTAACTTATCAAACTCACAAGTAAGATTATCATGTACCCTTTTTAGCAACTTGTATTTTCTATTTATAACTTTGCATTCATCAAATAAATCATGGAAGGCATTTAATAATTCATCGAAAGATAAATCAGCATCTAATAAATCTGTTACCTCCTCTTCGATGGCCATAAAGGCGTAATGAGCAACTTGCTCGGTGTTGGATTCCTCTTCCTCAGATGCGCTCGAATCATCCCATGTTGCTTGGAGCGCCTTCTTCTTTGTTGTTCTTTTCTTGACTTGGGGACAATCATTTTTGTAATGTCCTGGCTTTTTACATTCGTAGCAGATCACTTGGTCCTTCTTAGATTCAAGTTTATTTTTCACATCGTTTTTAAACTTGTTTCTTTTGAAGAATTTCTTAAACTTTCTTGTCAAAAGTGCCAAGTCATCATCACAGTCCTCATCACTTGAGTTTTCTCTCAAGTGGCATTCAGAAGTTTTAAGTGCCATATCCTTCCTGTTCTTTGGAAGGATGTCTTCTTGCTCTTCATGAGCTTTGCAAGTCATTTCGTAGGTCATTAATGACCCGATTAGTTCTTCAAGAGGGAAATTTCGCAGATCTTTTGCCTCTTGAATGGCGGTGACTTTAGGATCCCAACTCTTAGGAAGGGATCTTAGTATCTTATTAACAAGCTCAAAATCCGAAAAGCTCTTTCCGAGTCCTTTTAGACCGTTGACGACATCCGTGAAACGGGTAAACATGTCGCCAATGGTTTCACTCGGTTTCATTCGAAAAAGTTCAAAAGAATGCAGCAACAGATTGATTTTTGACTCTTTCACTCTACTTGTGCCCTCGTGGGTCACTTCAAGTGTGTGCCAAATATCAAAAGCAGTTTCGCAAGTTGAAACACGATTAAACTCGTTTTTATCAAGTGCGCAAAATAAGGCATTCATAGCCTTTGCATTAAGAGCGAAAGCCTTCTTCTCCAAATCGTTCCAATCGATCATTGGAAGAGAAGATTTTGAAAATCCATTTTCAACAAGGTTCCACAGTTCAAAATCCATAGAAATAAGAAAGATCCTCATTCGGGTCTTCCAGTAAGTGTAGTCCGTTCCACTGAACATGGGTGGACGTGTAATCGAATGCCCCTCTTGGTTTCCGGCGTATGCCATCTCTCTTGGGTTTTAATCCTTTAGAGAGTTAACCTTGCTCTGATACCAATTGTTAGGATCAAGAGCACTAAGAGGGGGGGGGTGAATTAGTGCACCGGAAATCTTATAATGATTTAAATCCAAAAGCTGCGTTCGTTCAAAAACTGTTATGATGCAAAAGCAAATTCTCAGTTTGTATCTAAGTGCAGTTTGCGTCTGATCGCAGATTGCGTCTAAGCGCAGTTTTGCGTCTAAGCGCAGTTTGCGTCTAAACTCAGATTTACGTCTAAACGCAAATTTACGTCCAAACGCAGATTTACGTCTAAACTCAGATTTACGTCTAAACACTGTTTTACGTCTAAATGCAGATTTACGTCTAAACGCAGATTTACGTCTAAACGCAGATTTACGTCTAAACGCAGATTTACGTCTAAACGCAGTTTTAAGTCTAAACGCAGATTTACGTCTAAACTTAAAAACTTGTTTGTATACTTGCAGAAGGCAGTATGCAGTTGGAATCAAGATGTAAATGTGAACTGAGATCTGATGATTGAGCGAGGAAAGCCGATTTACGTCTGAATGCAGTTTTACGTCTAAATGCTGAAAATCATTCGTAAAATCGTAGAGGACAGATTGCAGTGATCAATAGGATTAAAGTGTAAGTGTAAACTGCAAAGAAGCTCGTTCGTAAAAGCACGGAAAACAGTTCTGCAGAATCAAACGTAAACGTAAACTGTAATGTATGAAAATACGAATTTACGTCTGAATGCAGATTTGGAAGAACAGCACTTAGAACTTGTTCGTGAAAGCGCAGAGAGCAGTAGTGATGAGGGAGGTTTGCAGTAATGATAAAGTGCTCGAAAATAAACGCAAACCAGAGATTTAGAGTGGTTCGGTCAGCCTTGACCTACTCCACTTTTGGCTTCCTCCACCGATGAGGTTGCCGACGTCAACTAGGTGCCTTCCTTCAATGGGCGAAGGCCAAACTTCCCTCTTACAATTTCTCTCCTTTTGACAGGCTTAGGAGACAACCTTTACAGACCTTTCTCTCCTCACTTTACAATTGAAAACTTGAAGAACAGAAGGAGGAGACTTAAAGGCTTTACAACACTTTTGAGCTCTTAGAATCACAGAAAAGATCAAGATTTCGGTATTGGTCTGTATCTTTTCAGTGCTGAATGGGTGGGGTATTTATAGGCCCCAACCCAATTCAAAATTCGAGCTCAAAACGATCAAATCGATCAAATCCCAGAATTCTGGGATCAGGCGGTTGCACCTCTTGACTGGAGAGGTGGCACCGCCTGGCAGAGCTCGAAGACTGAGCTCAGCCGATTGCTCTTCTCTGCCAGAGCTCGAAGACTGAGCTCGATGGTTGCATCACCTGGCAGAGCTCGAAGACTGAGCTTGGTGGTTGCATCACCTGGCAGAGCTCGAAATCTGAGCTCGGTGGTTGCATCACCTGGCAGAGCTCGAAACTGAGCTCAGGCTGATGCACCTCTCTGCCAGAGCTCGAAGACTGAGCTTGGTGAATGCATCACCTGGCAAAGCTCGAGACTGAGCTCAGGCTGATGCACCTCTCTGCCAGAGCTCGAAGACTGAGCTCGGTGGTTGCATCGCCTGGCAGAGCTCGAAACTTGAGCTCTGGCGGTGCTACCTCTTGGCAGAGGAGGTTGCACCGCCCAGTCTAGCTCGAAGACTGAGCTCTGGGCGGTTGCACCTCTCGGCTGGGGCGGTTGCACCTCCCAGCCTCGCAGCCCTGGCGGTTGCACCTCCTGGCTGGGGCGGTTGCACCTCCCAACCCCACAGCCCAGGCGGTTGCACCTCCTGGCTGGGGCGATTGCACCTCCTGGTGCAATCAGGGTCCGAATGGTTCACTCCATTCGGCCCACTTTGAATCTTTTCAGGGGCCCAATTGCCCCAAGATTAAGCTAATGGGGTCACCTCCCATTTTCATGCTTAATCATCATGCTAACTACGATTAACTCTAAGACAACTTCTGCAGCTTTGCTCCGATGCGTCAATCGCTTCTTCCGGCGAGTTTCCGGCCAACTTCCGTCGATCAACCGATAACCCTCGGTGATCCTTCTGCGGACATCCAGCATACTCCTGGACTTTGCGACGATCCACTTGGCGAGTTCCGACGAGCTTCGCTTGGCAAGCTTCTGGACTTCTCGGATCTGTTCTCGCTGAACCTCCGACGACCGTCCGAACTTCCGTCGAACTCTCGAACTCCCAACGTGATCCTGATCTTGACTCCGGCGCAACACCTGCTGCTTGTCTTACTCTTATCGTAGTTAATCCTGCACACTTATCTCAACACATAGATTAGATAACAAATGACAATTGACTTCATCATCAAAATCCGAGATTCAACAGTATCGCCTAATGTCAGACTGAGTGGTGGTACCACCCAATGTTAGACTGACAAGCGATGGTACCATCAGGTGTTAGTCTGTCAAGAGGTGGTACTGCCCAGTAATGGTGGTGGTACCGTTAGAACCCGAAAAACCTAGGATGAGACCTTTTTTTACTCAATTTTTAAAGTCATTTAGGGTCTATAAATACCACATCTATTTCTGCTTGGTATAAGATAAATTTAAGCAAAAAATAGTAAAGAATACTTGAGAAAAAATTAGAAACTCTCTTAGGATTTAAAGTCTCTTCCTCCTAAAGTTAGAAGTTTTCTAAGGGAGGAGTGAGGTCTAAAAAAAAGGTGTAAAGGTTCTTTGTTGAGCCTGTAAAAGGGAGAAAGAGTTGTAAGGGTAATTAATCTTACTCATTGGAAAGAAGATCAATAGTGGAAGCCGATAGCCTCGAGTGAAGGGGAATCAAGAGTGGAGTCGGGACGATCGAACCACAATAAAATATGATTTTCATTTACTTTATACTTTTTAAATACATTACAAATTGATTTCTTACTCTCACTATATTTACAAATGTGTTTTCAAGTTAAACGATTTTCGATATGACTTTATCGAACGAAGTTTTCGAATTGACGTAATCTTTGTGAAAGCACTAATTCTACCCTCCTCTTAGTGTCGATTTCAGTCCTAACAAATACAACTATCTCATATGTGGTTTTTAGTTTCATGAGTTTTTACGCATTAATCTTTGCACAATAATGAACACATTTTTGGGAAATCTAAGATTTTTATTTTTTATTATTTTGTTGTGCATATGATGTCATCCCAAATTTTCCTACAAGGATAACATTAACAAGCCATTTATGGTATTATTCTTCAGAGATGAAACTAGTACCTAACAACTCGTCTACTTGGGTGATGATGGGTTGTTAATGGTTACGTGAAAACTTAAATGATCTCTACTTGATCAATCAAACCCCAATGTAGATATTCAAGCGACATGTTGTGCCACACTATGGTTGATTCTAAGCATATCCCTTATGGATTAGGCGAAGACTTTCACATTTGCCCAAAGGAAGTTGATAAGCTCCACTTGGTTGGCCTCAGAGAGCACAGACCCAATCCTCACAATTCAGTATGGCCTAGCCCAGTCTAGCAACACCTCTAGGAGTAGCTTAATTGGCTTAGGGTGAAGCATCGACCTCATATCATCTTAAGGGCTTAGCCAAATTCTATAGGGACACCACCATCAAGTAGCACTATCGAGATTCTCTTGAATTGCTTCTTAACTCCTTGATCTCAACTTCATGGGTAACTTTATGGGCATGTGGTAGGTTGACACCATTATTTGTAGCCTATTTAGTGTCAGTTGGCCAATGATTGTATTATATGCCAAAGGGATGTCAACCATCATAAACTTGGTTGGCACTGACTTAGAGTTGGGCTTCACATCAAAAGTCGCACGGAGGTTGATAGTGCTGAAGGGAGAGATAGAATTGCCAATGAACATCATTAGGAAGGAGGACATCAGGGTCATTTAATTAGTAGTCAGGTCTAGCTTTTGAAAGATATCAACATAGAGGATGTTGGTGGAGCAATTTATGTCAATCATAACCCTCTTAACTAGGGCATTGATCATTCTAACGAAAACAACCAAGGTATCATCATGGTTGGGGTCAATGTGTTTTGCCTCCTCTATTTTGAAGTTATCTCTAGGTCACCCTACATCCTTCAATGCTTCATGGTTGGGGCTCAGAAGTATGTCCTTTAGCACGATAAGCTATCTTCACCAAAGGTTAACCTACCTACAATCATGTCGATTTACCTTTCCACAAGCCCTTCTAGCTTTAGAAAAGACTTGTAACATCCTATTCCTAGTTTCACCTAAACCACACATGCATAATTAAAATAGGATGTCACATTTCAATTTGCATTACTAGTATCGATATTAATGGAGTGAAAAGCAAGTAATCTTAAAATTAAAATATACTAACTTACTAAATAAAATTAATAGGTTTCTCCCTGTATATAGTGTTTTTGACACATGTGCATGATTATAACATCTAATAAAAAAATATATAAATATAACATGTCTAAAATTTATACACATAAAATATCCATTAGTCATTGTCCATATCTGCGTTGACATGCGTTTGCATGTGCTTACTTTCCTATTAATCACTTAGTGGGGTGCTAGTATCCTCATTTGTAAAATAGTATTTATAGTGAGTAATCTTAGTAACTTTGAGCCTTTATAGTTTTATTCAGGTACCCATGCATCATTTCATGTATATCATATTTTAAAATCACCATCAAAAGACAATTAACAATAAGCATCTCGTCCGATAACTTCTTCAATAAGCATAACTCTACAACATAGCATATGCCAAATAAAGTGGTAAAATTTTATTTTTAAATAATTTAAAATATTTATATGCACATATAGGAAACATAGCAAATTCATGGACTTCTACACCTTGTTTCATAGTATATATATGCACTCTCACACTGCATGTCATCGTGAAATATAACAAATTCATAGACATCTATATCTCATATCATAAAATATATATACACTCTTATGCCACATGTCATAATATATATATATATATATACATACATATATATATATATGTGTATATATATATATACACATACATATATATATACACATATATATATATATATACACATATATATATATATATATATATATATATATATATATGTATATATATATATATGTATATATATATATATGTATATATATATATGTATATATATATGTATATATATATGTTAGGATCGAGAGCACTAAGAGGGGGGGGTGAATTAGTGCAGCGGAAATCTTACAGCAATTAAAAACCAAAAGCTGCGTTCGTTCAATAAAAACTATTATGATGCAAAAGCTAATTCTTAGTTTGTATCTAAGTGCAGTTTGCGTCTAAGCGCAGATTGCGTCTAAGCGCAGTTTTGCGTCTAAGCGCAGTTTACGTCTAAACTCAGATTTACGTCTAAACACAGTTTTACGTCTAAACGCAGATTTACGTCTAAACGCAGTTTTACGTCTAAACGCAGATTTATGTCTAAACTCAGATTTACGTCTAAACTCAGATTTACGTCTAAACGCATATTTACGTCTAAACGCAGTTTTACGTCTAGACGCAGATTTACGTCTAAACTTTGAAACTCGTTTGTATACTCGCAGAAGGCAGTATGCAGTTGAAATCAAGACGTAAGCGTGAACTGAGATCTGATGATTGTGCGAGGAAAGCCGATTTACGTCTGAATGCAGTTTTACGTCTAAATGTTGAAACTCGTTCGTAAAATTATAGAGGACAGTTTGCAGTTATCAATAGGATCAAAATGTAAGTGTAAACTGCAAAGAAGCTCGTTCGTAAAAGCACGGAAGACAGTTCTGCAGAATCAAACGTAAACGTAAACTGTAATGTATGAAAATGTGAATTTACGTCTGAATGCAGATTCGGAAGAACAGCACTTAGAACTTGTTCGTGAAAGCGCAGAGAGCAGTAGTAATGAAGGAGGTTTGCAGTAATGATAAAGTGCTCAAGAATAAACGCAAACCAGAGATTTAGAGTGGTTCGGTCAGCCTTGACCTACTCCACTTTTGGCTTCCTCCACCGACGAGGTTGCCGACGTCAACTAGGTGCCTTCCTTCAATAGGCGAAGGCCAAACTGCCCTTTTACAGTTTCTCTCCTTTTGACAAGCTCAGGAGACAACCTTTACAGACCTTTCTCTCCTCACTTTACAACTGAAAACTTGAAGAACAGAAGGAGGAGACTTAAAGGCTTTACAACACTTTTGAGCTCTTAGAATCACAGAAAAGATCAAGATTTCGGTGTAGGTCTGTATCTTTTCAGTGCTGAATGGGTGGGGTATTTATAGGCCCCAACCCAATTCAAATTTCGAGCTCAAAACGATCAAATCCCGGAATTCCGGGATCAGGCGGTTGCACCTCTTGACTGGAGAGGTTGCACCGCCTGGCAGAGCTCGAAGACTGAGCTCAGGCGGATGCACCTCTCTGTCAGGGGTGGTTGCACCTTTCTGCCAGAGCTCGAAGACCGAGCTCAGGCGGTGCATCTCCTGTCCAGAGATGTTGCACCCGTCTGCCAGAGCTCGAAGACCGAGCTCGGTGGTTGCACCTCTTGGCAGAGCTCGGAACTTGAGCTCTGGCGGTGCTACCTCTTGACAGAGGAGGTTGCACCGCCCAGTCTCGCTTGGAGACTGAGCCCTGGGCGGTTGCACCGCCTGGCTGGAGCGGTTGCACCGCCCAGTCTCGCTGGGAGACTTAGCCTGGGCGGTTGCACCGCCTGGCTGGAGCGGTTGCACCGCCCAGTCTCGCTGGGAGACTTAGCCTGGGCGGTGCTACCTCCCTGCCTGGGCGGTTGCACCTCCCACAGCTACTTGGGTTCGAATGGGTTGAACCATTCGACCCAACTTGAGTTCTTCAGGGGCCCAATTGCCCCAGGATTAAGCTAATGGGATCACCTCCCATTTCTAACTTAATCACCGTGCTAACTACGATTAAATCTAAGACAATTTCTGCAGCTTTGCTTCGGTACATCAATCGCTTCTTCCGGCGAGTTTCCGGCGAACTTCCGTCGATCATCCGATGAACCCTCGGTGATGCTCCTGCGGACTTCCGGCAAACTCCTGGACTTTGCGAAGATCCACTTGGCAAGTTCCGACGAGCTTCGCTTGGCAAGCTTCTGGACTTCTCGGATCTGTTCTCGCAGAACCTCCGACGACCGTCCGAACTTCCGTCGAACTCTCGAACTCCCAACGTGATCATGAACTTGACTCCGGCGCAACTCCTGCTGCTTGTCTAACTTTCATCGTAGTTAATCCTGCACAACAAAACAAAACTTCGATCGAGATAATTAATCCTAAGCAATTAACCAAGTTGTCCGACATGTCATTGGTCCCTCGACGCTTCGTCCGATTCTTCGGCGCATCGTCCTCTTCTGCAGCCTATTGCCCAATCGGCCAGTCGACTCCGCAACTCCGATATCCTTGGCACAATACCCGCTCTTCTTGGCCCGATGCCCGAGTCCACGGCCCGAAGCCTTCTGTCGATACGTCGACCGATCCACCGGCCCGACGTCCAATCTTCTGACATGTTCCTTCGGCACAACATGATTTTCCTGCTTTAATTGTCTCATCCTGATCGAAGCATCCTGCGTCACTCAAAACGCAGATTAAATCATAAACATATATCAAGTAGTTTCATCATCAAAATACGAGATTCAACAATCTCCCCCTTTTTGATGATGACAACCACTTGATGACGGAGTTAAACTTAACTCCCGGAGTTTAAACAAACTCCCCCTATCAATATGCCATATTGATAGAACCTTGAATTCAAACTGAATTCAAGTCATTGCAATATTCATCATGAATACTTGCAACACGTCAACATGAACATATGCATAAACTTTATGCATCACATGTCATGTCATCAACATACTTTCATCAACATACTTCTCCCCCTTTGTCATCAACAAAAAGGAGAAGTATCACAATCAAGTGTTTGTGATATTGATTCAACTCATTGCATGAAAAACATAGTATCAAGTTTTATCATCATGCAATCTTGGAGCTAGAAGATTTAGCAAGTGTTATATCATGCTTAGAACATTCATGCTATCAAGTTTTAGATATTCAAGTTTTATAACATATAAGATAGCACTTTTGGTAATGTTCAAGATAGCAAGTTCTATATCATGCAAGCTAGCAAATTAGAGATGTTCAAGAAGGCAACTCTTGCTTCTTGAAAATTTTGCTCACTTTGCTAGATGCGCAAGTTAGCATTTTTGCCTCTTGAGATAGGCAAGATAGCATATTTGCTTCTTTTGAGATAGCAACTTTTTGCTTCTCTTTAGACCAACAAGCTAGCAATTTTTACGATATACAAGTTTCACAACATATAAGCTAGCAAAAATTTCGAAAGCAAATGCAAGATAGCTTTCTTGTGTAAGCTCATGATTCTTGCTTCCTATTGCAATGTGCAAATTGCAAGTTTTGCTTCTTGAGATATTCAAGATAGTGATGTTCAAGAAGACAATTTTTCTTCTTGAAATAAGCAAGTTAGCAATCTTTGCTTCTTAAAATAGGTAAGCTAGCAATCAAGTTTTTGCATCTTCTTGACTTGTACAAGCTAACTATCTCCCCTTTTGTCATTGTAAAAATGAAAGAGAGAATACAGTTTTGTAGTTCTCTTTTCTTTTTAGAATGATTTCAAAATCATGACAAATGATGAATAATCAAGTTATGAATGTCAAGATAATTTTTCATCATGAATATTTTATCATTGCATGTATTATTATCATAAATTAAAGTATTACATGCATGATATTATATCATCATTCATGATTACATTAATATTTCAATATAACAATTTCTTCTCAAAATGTGTAACTTGGCACTCATAGCATTTTAAATCATGATTTACATCATATGCAATACATCACATCATATTTAGAAAGCACAAGTATTGCATGCATAATTGTACATCATAAATGTTTCATATCATGATGGTATCAATTTTGTCAAATTATATCCTACCATGCATGATCAAAACTTCTCCCCATTTTATCGTTGAAAACAAGAAGAAAGTAGGGGGTAGAGCATAAAAGTGTTAAATATTTCAATCATTTCAAGGCATTTACATCATAGATCAAGTCATGATTCGTAATTCATCATAAAGCAGATTAGTTTTCAATCATCACATAAGGCATTTAAGAAATTTTTGAAACATAGGAGAATGATTAAATTAAGCATACAATGTTTCAATCCAATTCAAGTCATGAATATCAATGCTTTCATATTGTGAGTATCAATTCATGAATACCATAAGATATTATTTGTGACTTCAATTTTGCAAGATCAAGATTATGATTTAGATAAAACTTATTCAAATTAAATCATTAACTTGAAGTTCATAATTAAGTCATTAAAATTAATTTCGAGATTCATAAAATATCATGAAATCATTAATCTCGATCAAATGGGAAAGGCATTTTTTAAGAGATTCCTTTTCATCTAAGCATGCCTTAGTCTTTATATGCCAAATTAAGATAAGCATGAAAGTTCAAGACATAAGGCAAATAAATCTTGTATTATGAAATATACGATATCAAGGCTCATGATTCATTTGAAAAGATATAGTACAAAGAGCAACTTGAAACATTTTTATCAAGATCACATTTTAAAATATTCCAAGTTTCAAGATATCAATATGACACTTCATTGAATTGCATTTCATTTGAAGAACTCCTTTTTGATAAATGTAGGGAGCATAATGAACGATCTTGATTTATAAAGAGCTTCATGTTATCAAGATCATGGTTTTAATAATTATTCTCTTTAGCAAAGAATCACAAAAGCACTTTATTCTTGCATAAGAAATCACATTGTGTTATGATTTATAAATTCTTTTTCTGCACACGAATCATAGGAGATATGAATGTGAAACAAATCTTTGCAAGCAAAAACACTATCATTCATATTTCAAGATGGAGTTTATAAGCATGAATCATTTCATCAAATCCATTTTAGAAAAATATTTTTCATAAGTGTATGAGAAAATCCGATTGTTAGGATACCAATTGTTAACTGAATCCGAAAATGAAATAAATACTTTCATATATTCAAACATGATTTTTGCTATAGATCTTAAAATTAAGTCAAGAAGATCAAACAAGCTCATGATCATGGATAACTTAAAATCACATGCATAAAATTGTTAATAACCATTTCATATTACATCTTTATGCATTACTTTAAATCAAACGTGATTTCATTCAACAATGTTAATCAAACATGATACACATTATTACTTCTTAACCATGATCAAAATCATTTTGTTTGTTTATCATAAAATATGCAATATTATTTTCGAAATTATCAGCATGATCATAATCTTTATATTTTTATTTTTAAACATGTAATTTTCAAGAAAATTAATTCTAAACTAAAAAAGAAAATATATCATGAAAGCATCAAGTAATTTCAAAATAAACCAAAGGCATTTTAATTACCTCAATGTCGTAGGCTAGTAAGGCGTAGTTTGCCGCCTCGCTTTTGTTGACTTTCTCGTCTTCAGATGAGCTCGATTCATCCCAATTCTTGTTCTTCTTCTTGCGTTTAAAGCAAGTAGTTCCATTCTTTTTGCTTTTTAATTTTCGTTTCATTTGTAGTTTAAGTTCACCATCACTTGAGCTTATGCTCGAGTGGTCTTCAAATGTTCTATGTCCCAAATCCTTCCTGTTCTTTGGAAGGTTGGTTTGTTCATCATTGTCCTCATCACTTGAGTCATCGCTCAAGTGGCATTCATTTGTCCAGAGTTCCAAATCCTTCCTGTTCTTTGGAAGGTGGTTCTCAAGTTCTTCACGTGCATTGCACGTCATTTCATATGTGATCAATGAACCAATTAGTTCTTCAAGTGGAAAATGGTTCAAGTTTTTTGATTCTTGAATAGCAGTTACTTTTGAATCCCAAGTTTTAGAAAGTGAGCGCAAAACTTTGTTAACGAGTTCAAAATCCGAAAAGCTTTTACCAAGTGATTTTAAACCATTGACGACATCCGTAAAACGGGTGTACATGTCAACAACGGTTTCGCTTGGTTTCATATGAAAAAGCTCGAAATCAAGCAGTAAAATATTAACTTTCGAGTCTTTGACTCTACTAGTTCCCTCGTGCGTGATTTCAAGAGTGCGCCAAATATCGAAAGCCGTTTCACACGTAGAAATCCGATTGAACTCATTTTTGTCCAATGCGCAAAATAAGGCATTCATAGCCTTTGCGTTTAAAGAAAAATTCTTCTTCTCCAAAACCGACCATTCGTTCATCGGTTTGGAGGGAAGTTGAAAACCGTTTTCAATGATATTCCATAAATCCAGATTTAGAGAAATTAAGAAAACTCTCATTCGAGTTTTCCAATAAGTGTAGTCCAATCCGTTAAAGAACGGTGGACGAAAGACCGAACAGCCCTCTTGAAAAGTCATTTCTCTCGGGTGTAAATCCGAAATGAGAAATACCCCGCTCTGATACCAATTGTTAGGATCGAGAGCACTAAGAGGGGGGGGGTGAATTAGTGCAGCGGAAATCTTACAGCAATTAAAAACCAAAAGCTGCGTTCGTTCAATAAAAACTATTATGATGCAAAAGCTAATTCTTAGTTTGTATCTAAGTGCAGTTTGCGTCTAAGCGCAGATTGCGTCTAAGCGCAGTTTTGCGTCTAAGCGCAGTTTACGTCTAAACTCAGATTTACGTTTAAACACAGTTTTACGTCTAAACGCAGATTTACGTCTAAACGCAGTTTTACGTCTAAACGCAGATTTACGTCTAAACTCAGATTTACGTCTAAACTCAGATTTACGTCTAAACGCAGATTTACGTCTAAACGCAGTTTTATGTCTAGACGCAGATTTACGTCTAAACTTTGAAACTCGTTTGTATACTCGCAGAAGGCAGTATGCAGTTGAAATCAAGACGTAAGCGTGAACTGAGATCTGATGATTGTGCGAGGAAAGCCGATTTACGTCTGAATGTAGTTTTACGTCTAAATGTTGAAACTCGTTCGTAAAATTGTAGAGGACAGTTTGCAGTTATCAATAGGATCAAAATGTAAGTGTAAACTGCAAATAAGCTCGTTCGTAAAAGCACGGAAGACAATTCTGCAGAATCAAACGTAAACGTAAACTGTAATGTATGAAAATGTGAATTTACGTCTGAATGCAGATTCGGAAGAACAGCACTTAGAACTTGTTCGTGAAAGCGCAGAGAGCAGTAGTAATGAAGGAGGTTTGCAGTAATGATAAAGTGCTCAAGAATAAACGCAAACCAGAGATTTAGAGTGGTTCGGTCAGCCTTGACCTACTCCACTTTTGGCTTCCTCCACCGACGAGGTTGCCGACGTCAACTAGGTGCCTTCCTTCAATAGGCGAAGGCCAAACTGCCCTTTTACAGTTTCTCTCCTTTTGACAGGCTCAGGAGACAACCTTTACAGACCTTTCTCTCCTCACTTTAAAACTGAAAACTTGAAGAACAGAAGGAGGAGACTTAAAGGCTTTACAACACTTTTGAGCTCTTAGAATCACAGAAAAGATCAAGATTTCGGTGTAGGTCTGTATCTTTTCAGTGCTGAATGGGTGGGGTATTTATAGGCCCCAACCCAATTCAAATTTCGAGCTCAAAACGATCAAATCCCGGAATTCCGGGATCAGGCGGTTGCACCTCTTGACTGGAGAGGTTGCACCGCCTGGCAGAGCTCGAAGACTGAGCTCAGGCGGATGCACCTCTCTGTCAGGGGTGGTTGCACCTTTCTGCCAGAGCTCGAAGACCGAGCTCAGGCGGTGCATCTCCTGTCCAGAGATGTTGCACCCCTCTGCCAGAGCTCGAAGACCGAGCTCGGTGGTTGCACCTCTTGGCAGAGCTCGGAACTTGAGCTCTGGCGGTGCTACCTCTTGACAGAGGAGGTTGCACCGCCCAGTCTCGCTTGGAGACTGAGCCCTGGGCGGTTGCACCGCCTGGCTGGAGCGGTTGCACCGCCCAGTCTCGCTGGGAGACTTAGCCTGGGCGGTGCTACCTCCCTGCCTGGGCGGTTGCACCTCCCACAGCTACTTGGGTTCGAATGGGTTGAACCATTCGACCCAACTTGAGTTCTTCAGGGGCCCAATTGCCCCAGGATTAAGCTAATGGGATCACCTCCCATTTCTAACTTAATCACCGTGCTAACTACGATTAAATCTAAGACAATTTCTGCAGCTTTGCTTCGGTACATCAATCGCTTCTTCCGGCGAGTTTCCGGCGAACTTCCGTCGATCATCCGATGAACCCTCGGTGATGCTCCTGCGGACTTCCGGCAAACTCCTGGACTTTGCGAAGATCCACTTGGCAAGTTCCGACGAGCTTCGCTTGGCAAGCTTCTGGACTTCTCGGATCTGTTCTCGCAGAACCTCCGACGACCGTCCGAACTTCCGTCGAACTCTCGAACTCCCAACGTGATCATGAACTTGACTCCGGCGCAACTCCTGCTGCTTGTCTAACTTTCATCGTAGTTAATCCTGCACAACAAAACAAAACTTCGATCGAGACAATTAATCCTAAGAAATTAACCAAGTTGTCCGACATGTCATTGGTCCCTCGACGCTTCGTCCGATTCTTCGGCGCATCGTCCTCTTCTGCAGCCTATTGCCCAATCGGCCAGTCGACTCCGCAACTCCGATATCCTTGGCACAATACCCGCTCTTCTTGGCCCGATGCCCGAGTCCACGGCCCGAAGCCTTCTGTCGATACGTCGACCGATCCACCGGCCCGACGTCCAATCTTCTGACATGTTCCTTCGGCACAACATGATTTTCCTGCTTTAATTGTCTCATCCTGATCGAAGCATCCTGCGTCACTCAAAACGCAGATTAAATCATAAACATATATCAAGTAGTTTCATCATCAAAATACGAGATTCAACAATCTCCCCCTTTTTGATGATGACAACCACTTGATGACGGAGTTAAACTTAACTCCCGGAGTTTAAACAAACTCCCCCTATCAATATGCCATATTGATAGAACCTTGAATTCAAACTGAATTCAAGTCATTGCAATATTCATCATGAATACTTGCAACACGTCAACATGAACATATGCATAAACTTTATGCATCACATGTCATGTCATCAACATACTTTCATCAACATACTTCTCCCCCTTTGTCATCAACAAAAAGGAGAAGTATCACAATCAAGTGTTTGTGATATTGATTCAACTCATTGCATGAAAAACATAGTATCAAGTTTTATCATCATGCAATCTTGGAGCTAGAAGATTTAGCAAGTGTTATATCATGCTTAGAACATTCATGCTATCAAGTTTTAGATATTCAAGTTTTATAACATATAAGATAGCACTTTTGGTAATGTTCAAGATAGCAAGTTCTATATCATGCAAGCTAGCAAATTAGAGATGTTCAAGAAGGCAACTCTTGCTTCTTGAAAATTTTGCTCACTTTGCTAGATGCGCAAGTTAGCATTTTTGCCTCTTGAGATAGGCAAGATAGCATATTTGCTTCTTTTGAGATAGCAACTTTTTGCTTCTCTTTAGACCAACAAGCTAGCAATTTTTACGATATACAAGTTTCACAACATATAAGCTAGCAAAAATTTCGAAAGCAAATGCAAGATAGCTTTCTTGTGTAAGCTCATGATTCTTGCTTCCTATTGCAATGTGCAAATTGCAAGTTTTGCTTCTTGAGATATTCAAGATAGTGATGTTCAAGAAGACAATTTTTCTTCTTGAAATAAGCAAGTTAGCAATCTTTGCTTCTTAAAATAGGTAAGCTAGCAATCAAGTTTTTGCATCTTCTTGACTTGTACAAGCTAACTATCTCCCCTTTTGTCATTGTAAAAATGAAAGAGAGAATACAGTTTTGTAGTTCTCTTTTCCTTTTAGAATGATTTCAAAATCATGACAAATGATGAATAATCAAGTTATGAATGTCAAGATAATTTTTCATCATGAATATTTTATCATTGCATGTATTATTATCATAAATTAAAGTATTACATGCATGATATTATATCATCATTCATGATTACATTAATATTTCAATATAACAATTTCTTCTCAAAATGTGTAACTTGGCACTCATAGCATTTTAAATCATGATTTACATCATATGCAATACATCACATCATATTTAGAAAGCACAAGTATTGCATGCATAATTGTACATCATAAATGTTTCATATCATGATGGTATCAATTTTGTCAAATTATATCCTACCATGCATGATCAAAACTTCTCCCCATTTTATCATTGAAAACAAGAAGAAAGTAGGGGGTAGAGCATAAAAGTGTTAAATATTTCAATCATTTCAAGGCATTTACATCATAGATCAAGTCATGATTCGTAATTCATCATAAAGCAGATTAGTTTTCAATCATCACATAAGGCATTTAAGAAATTTTTGAAACATAGGAGAATGATTAAATTAAGCATACAATGTTTCAATCCAATTCAAGTCATGAATATCAATGCTTTCATATTGTGAGTATCAATTCATGAATACCATAAGATATTATTTGTGACTTCAATTTTGCAAGATCAAGATTATGATTTAGATAAAACTTATTCAAATTAAATCATTAACTTGAAGTTCATAATTAAGTCATTAAAATTAATTTCGAGATTCATAAAATATCATGAAATCATTAATCTCGATCAAATGGGAAAGGCATTTTTTAAGAGATTCCTTTTCATCTAAGCATGCCTTAGTCTTTATATGTCAAATTAAGATAAGCATGAAAGTTCAAGACATAAGGCAAATAAATCTTGTATTATGAAATATACGATATCAAGGCTCATGATTCATTTGAAAAGATATAGTACAAAGAGCAACTTGAAACATTTTTATCAAGATCACATTTTAAAATATTCCAAGTTTCAAGATATCAATATGACACTTCATTGAATTGTATTTCATTTGAAGAACTCCTTTTTGATAAATGTAGGGAGCATAATGAACGATCTTGATTTATAAAGAGCTTCATGTTATCAAGATCATGGTTTTAATAATTATTCTCTTTAGCAAAGAATCACAAAAGCACTTTATTCTTGTATAAGAAATCACATTGTGTCATGATTTATAAATTCTTTTTCTGCACACGAATCATAGGAGATATGAATGTGAAACAAATCTTTGCAAGCAAAAACACTATCATTCATATTTCAAGATGGAGTTTATAAGCATGAATCATTTCATCAAATCCATTTTAGAAAAATATTTTTCATAAGTGTATGAGAAAATCCGATTGTTAGGATACCAATTGTTAACTGAATCCGAAAATGAAATTAATACTTTCATATATTCAAACATGATTTTTGCTATAGATCTTAAAATTAAGTCAAGAAGATCAAACAAGCTCATGATCATGGATAACTTAAAATCACATGCATAAAATTGTTAATAACCATTTCATATTACATCTTTATGCATTACTTTAAATCAAACGTGATTTCATTCAACAATGTTAATCAAACATGATACACATTATTACTTCTTAACCATGATCAAAATCATTTTGTTTGTTTATCATAAAATATGCAATATTATTTTCGAAATTATCAGCATGATCATAATCTTTATATTTTTATTTTTAAATATGTAATTTTCAAGAAAATTAATTCTAAACTAAAAAAGAAAATATATCATGAAAGCATCAAGTAATTTCAAAATAAACCAAAGGCATTTTAATTACCTCAATGTCGTAGGCTAGTAAGGCGTAGTTTGCCGCCTCGCTTTTGTTGACTTTCTCGTCTTCAGATGAGCTCGATTCATCCCAATTTTTGTTCTTCTTCTTGCGTTTAAAGCAAGTAGTTCCATTCTTTTTGCTTTTTAATTTTCGTTTCATTTGTAGTTTAAGTTCACCATCACTTGAGCTTATGCTCGAGTGGTCTTCAAATGTTCTATGTCCCAAATCCTTCCTGTTCTTTGGAAGGTTGGTTTGTTCATCATTGTCCTCATCACTTGAGTCATCGCTCAAGTGGCATTCATTTGTCCAGAGTTCCAAATCCTTCCTGTTCTTTGGAAGGTGGTTCTCAAGTTCTTCACGTGCATTGCACGTCATTTCATATGTGATCAATGAACCAATTAGTTCTTCAAGTGGAAAATGGTTCAAGTTTTTTGATTCTTGAATAGCAGTTACTTTTGAATCCCAAGTTTTAGAAAGTGAGCGCAAAACTTTGTTAACGAGTTCAAAATCTGAAAAGCTTTTACCAAGTGATTTTAAACCATTGACGACATCCGTAAAACGGGTGTACATGTCAACAACGGTTTCGCTTGGTTTCATATGAAAAAGCTCGAAATCAAGCAGTAAAATATTAACTTTCGAGTCTTTGACTCTACTAGTTCCCTCGTGCGTGATTTCAAGAGTGCGCCAAATATCGAAAGCCGTTTCACACGTAGAAATCCGATTGAACTCATTTTTGTCCAATGCGCAAAATAAGGCATTCATAGCCTTTGCGTTTAAAGAAAAATTCTTCTTCTCCAAAACCGACCATTCGTTCATCGGTTTGGAGGGAAGTTGAAAACCGTTTTCAATGATATTCCATAAATCCAGATTTAGAGAAATTAAGAAAACTCTCATTCGAGTTTTCCAATAAGTGTAGTCCAATCCGTTAAAGAACGGTGGACGAAAGACCGAACAGCCCTCTTGAAAAGTCATTTCTCTCGGGTGTAAATCCGAAATGAGAAATACCCCGCTCTGATACCAATTGTTAGGATCGAGAGCACTAAGAGGGGGGGGGTGAATTAGTGCAGCGGAAATCTTACAGCAATTAAAAACCAAAAGCTGCGTTCGTTCAATAAAAACTATTATGATGCAAAAGCTAATTCTTAGTTTGTATCTAAGTGCAGTTTGCGTCTAAGCGCAGATTGCGTCTAAGCGCAGTTTTGCGTCTAAGCGCAGTTTACGTCTAAACTCAGATTTACGTCTAAACACAGTTTTACGTCTAAACGCAGATTTACGTCTAAACGCAGTTTTACGTCTAAACGCAGATTTACGTCTAAACTCAGATTTACGTCTAAACTCAGATTTACGTCTAAACGCAGATTTACGTCTAAACGCAGTTTTACGTCTAGACGCAGATTTACGTCTAAACTTTGAAACTCGTTTGTATACTCGCAGAAGGCAGTATGCAGTTGAAATCAAGATGTAAGCGTGAACTGAGATCTGATGATTGTGCGAGGAAAGCCGATTTACGTCTGAATGTAGTTTTACGTCTAAATGTTGAAACTCGTTCGTAAAATTGTAGAGGACAGTTTGCAGTTATCAATAGGATCAAAATGTAAGTGTAAACTGCAAAGAAGCTCGTTCGTAAAAGCACGGAAGACAGTTCTGCAGAATCAAACGTAAACGTAAACTGTAATGTATGAAAATGTGAATTTACGTCTGAATGCAGATTCGGAAGAACAGCACTTGGAACTTGTTCGTGAAAGCGCAGAGAGCAGTAGTAATGAAGGAGGTTTGCAGTAATGATAAAGTGCTCAAGAATAAACGCAAACCAGAGATTTAGAGTGGTTCGGTCAGCCTTTACCTACTCCACTTTTGGCTTCCTCCACCGACGAGGTTGCCGACGTCAACTAGGTGCCTTCCTTCAATAGGCGAAGGCCAAACTGCCCTTTTACAGTTTCTCTCCTTTTGACAGGCTCAGGAGACAACCTTTACAGACCTTTCTCTCCTCACTTTAAAACTGAAAACTTGAAGAACAGAAGGAGGAGACTTAAAGGCTTTACAACACTTTTGAGCTCTTAGAATCACAGAAAAGATCAAGATTTCGGTGTAGGTCTGTATCTTTTCAGTGCTGAATGGGTGGGGTATTTATAGGCCCCAACCCAATTCAAATTTCGAGCACAAAACGATCAAATCCCGGAATTCCGGGATCAGGCGGTTGCACCTCTTGACTGGAGAGGTTGCACCGCCTGGCAGAGCTCGAAGACTGAGCTCAGGCGGATGCACCTCTCTGTCAGGGGTGGTTGCACCTTTCTGCCAGAGCTCGAAGACCGAGCTCAGGCGGTGCATCTCCTGTCCAGAGATGTTGCACCCCTCTGCCAGAGCTCGAAGACCGAGCTCGGTGGTTGCACCTCTTGGCAGAGCTCGGAACTTGAGCTCTGGCGGTGCTACCTCTTGACAGAGGAGGTTGCACCGCCCAGTCTCACTTGGAG